>NW_027526445.1:122833888-122894990 GCF_048455015.1 Haemaphysalis longicornis | reverse complement strand
CTCATGACTACGTCCATAACCAAAACTACACGTCCCTATGCTTCATAATGTCACCGAGTATTTATTTGAAATACACTTTTCTAGTCAACGGCTTCCTTTAGCACGAGAGCAATCTGGACGTACGGTCATTCACCCCTTCCCCTACAAAATGTTTCGCCCCAGCACATTTACATTCAGAAAAAAATCCTCAGGAACGTAAGTTTGTTTACGCGTTTTAAGGGCGAAAGAAAAGGTAAAAAAAAACGCCTCAAGAAGAGCTGTTTAAGCTTGAGCTTGGTCCGGTGGTGTTAGCAAAAAAAAAAAAAAAAAAAAGACACCAAGAAAAAAAAACTGCGCCGCCTGTAAAAGATGCACCAGCGCAGAGAGGACGTTATAGCGGTGAAGCCGGCCTTCGCGGCTGCTCGGGTTGTAAGCACAAAGGGTACACGCATATGCACCCCTTACTATATTATTTTAAAGGTGATATAAACTTTCTTGAGCTCCTCTGTTTCTCCAGCCTTGCACCACTAGTGCAAGTTGCGTCGATTTTTTTTAATATTTCTTTTTACAGCGGTGGCCATGTTCTCACTGATCTCGCTACAGAAACGGTGTGGCACTACGCCTGCTAAGGTGGAATCCGAGCGGCATTACGTGGTCAAGGGTAGTATTTTCGAAGAGCTGGTCGGGGGAAAAGTTAACGCATCGGGCGTCAAACATCGGAATTTTCTGTATCGCCCCTAGCAGTGGCGGATACTGAAGGCGGCGGGGGGTGTTAGCGTAACGAAGCTTCTACAGTGCGTGTCATCCGCTCTTCTCCTCCTGGCCATGCTCCAACGTGATCAGGTAACCCCCCCCCCCCCTTTAATTAAGGAGTAAGCGTAGAGGAGCCTTGTGTAGACTTCCGAGTATACCAGTTAGTTCGACCTATCTGTTGCGACACAGCAAACACTGCCACGCGGAATCCCGAAATGGGGGGCGCTATGTTCGCTGGTTCTCAATCATTAATGCGAGAGTGCACGTACGTGACTGAGGTGAAGCAGTAGGAATGGGGAAGCCGTAGGAATACTGAGTTGTGACATGTCGGTAATACGCTCTTGCGATTGAAGTCGCCAACGTACTCAGTGCATTCAACTTCTTTGCAATACTTCGCTGTCACGCACGAATGCCCAGTCCACAAACGCGACTGTGCGGAGAAGCGAGCAGGGAGTACGTGGCTTGCTGTAAGCTTAACCTTCAGCCTCGAAGCGACAGGCTGGATGGAAAATTAGGTGATCAAAAGAGGTCACACGGACAGCTAGAGCAATACACGGATTCCACTCTCACTTTCGAGCTTATTCAAAATGTTCTCTCTCTCTCTCTCTCTCTCTCTCTCTCTCTCTCTCTCTCTCTCTCTCTCTCTCTCTCTCTCTCTCTCTCTCTCTCTCTCTCTCTCTCTCTCTCTCTCTCTCTCTGATGAGGAGGTGTATACAATGAAGAGAGAGCGTGCGAGGGTGGTCTTTGCCATACCACATTATCTACCTCAGGTTAAGAGCTGTGAACTAACGCAAAAAAAAAAAAAAAAGCTTCCGATTTTGTGAAAGCGCAAAATAAACGTGCAGAACGGTGCGTCTTGGCTTCTAAAGACACACGGTACAGAACGCGAAGTCGACGATTCTATTATTGGGCGGGGTGGGACCGTTATTTTTCTTTTTTTTCTGAAGGAAGCAAAACGAGTCCGCGCTCAAAACAGCGACCCGTTGCGTTAATTTAAACGCGGCGACTTGGCATTGCTACTCTGCAAGCCTCCAAGAGGTTAGTTCTCGGCGAATCGCTTTCTCGGATCTGCGCCTATGTTCCACCACCGAAAGTATCTAAAGTTGAGTTACTCCCTGCTGATATCACCAAGCATGTGCTCAAGCGAACGGCGCGAAAATTCTCAACAGTACACTCGGTGACAACTTAAGAACGGCACCGGAAGTTGCCGCTGCGCCTTATCACCGTAGCCGGATGTTTCTCCGCGCGGCGCAAGTAGGGCGTTACTGGGAATATTTTGAACATGGCGTGAGCCGTTCCCGTGATTTTTTGGACTTAATACGCTTATAAACGACTCCAGTGAGGACAAACAAACTGCGTGAAACAAGGCAGACGATGTCACGCATTCATAGCAAACCCCTTTCAAAACGCGCGCGCACTGACGTCACGGGTCCGGCGCTTTGGCGGAGTGATACACTACATGAGGTGGTGCCGTTCTTGAGTTGTAACCGAGTATAGTTCGTTCGCAGGGGATCTGGAAGCGGAAATGTCAGGGGGTGGGGGTGGGGGGGGGGGGGGGAGGGGGGGGGGGTCCTCGAGCCCCTCCTTTTGTAAGAAAACAAGGGGTTAATGCCAGCTGGTTTTGGGACCATCAGACAAAGCATGACTCTAATAAAACAAAACAAGAAATGTGGCTGGTGTGGTTCAAGGCTCAATGAAAACGATTCATTTTACCAGAAAATGCGGCCCATCTGTGTAGGCTAATCGTTATTTGATTCCCATTTCGCATAGTTTTATTTCTTCTTTTAACTTTTTACTGGCGCACTACTATCAATAGAACTTTGATGTTCCTGTAAGATGGACAAAACGATTTTTTCACGATGTTTTTGTAAGGGGGACGAAGCTATATCTTCCCTATATGCATTTATTCATGACGTCGACTAAAGGGAAATTAGAGTGCCACGCAGAGGTTATGAATGCTTTGCCTTAGCCAAGCAAATAATAGCCTTAATTATTTCCTTATGTAGAGTGTTTGAAGCAACTAAAGAGCTCGTATACTTAAAATGTAGGCGCTCTTTTGAAGATTATGTTGGGAAAATCAGGGCCGACCTCATCTGTGAAATAAAAATCTATTTGGGTGCTAAAAAATACACACTGTGGTTTCTGGAACCAGAAAATCATCACTGTCATCATCATTATTATCGTTTGTCTCCACCCCCCCCCCCTCCCTTCAAAATACTTCCAAAGCC
The DNA here is from genome assembly GCF_048455015.1 of Haemaphysalis longicornis. Lineage (NCBI taxonomy): Eukaryota > Metazoa > Arthropoda > Arachnida > Ixodida > Ixodidae > Haemaphysalis > Haemaphysalis longicornis. The sequence goes on along the minus strand of NW_027526445.1, from coordinate 122,892,030 downwards.
TCTGCTCATCTGCATATCTTTCTAATAAGTCAGTATGAAAACTTACTGAATTAGCCCACTTCCCGTTACTCTACAAGTCCTGTTTTGGTTTCAAGGTGTGAAGGCCTCACAGCTCGCCAAGAGAACACACACGGCGGGGAATTACGCATCACGATATCGGCGTCAAGAAGCCGCGCATCGACCGCCGAGCTGCGCAAACTAAACGTTCGAGTGTCACGCCATGCTGGCATCAGCGTCGCGACAGTGCAACCTTGCAGCCGTGGCGCTCCACTGAGCACTTGCGTAAGAAACGTCCGGCATTTCTTACGTCGCATTGCACTACTAGGCGCAATAACACCCCATAGACCACGAAGCCGGCAGACATTGTCCCCCTCTGACCCCCCTATATTTCTCGTTTGTAAAGCCGTTCACAAGATCGAAGCCGCATCGTGGACCTTTTTCCTGTCCTCGACGAATTATACGCGTCGTTTTGGACTCTCACATCCTTCGCGGTGACGTGTTCGATCAGGCCTCTCTTATGTGTATGGTGTTGGCTGATAGGCGCACGCAGCGTATGCAAAGAAGCGAGCCGCACGGATGCAGCTGCGTGAGTATGCAAACAGCCTCTTACACAGACTGCGCTGTTCGCAGCAGCGAAGCGGGCCCGCATTAGCGCACGTACTGCTCCACTAAGGAAGAAGAAAGTCTACCGAATCGACCTCCGGAGGTGAAGTGGGCGTTGCTAATGATACAGCTATTGTTACTATTATTACTACTACACCACCACTAATAATAATAACAATAATAATAATAATAATAAACAACACGCCAACCTACCGTCAATAGCAACGATAAATTAAACAGTAGTACGTCATCAACCCGTTACAAAAGGTATACAATCAATCAATCAATCAATCAATCAATCAATCAATCAATCAATCAATCAATCAATCAATCAATCAACAGTGATCACCTGGTGACCGCTATTGAGCAAGCTACAGGTGTCACGGATAACGTGTAATGCATCAGTTATGCGGCATTTTCGTCGAAAAGGCATCGCTTCACGACAGCGCAGTCACGAGGGCACGAGGGGAGAGGAAATGGCGACGTCCATCACGCTTAAGGTCGCTCAAGGGGCGGAGCATCGTCCACCGTGCACGTATTCGCCGAAGCAGCGAACTGGACCGACCACGGAGGACTCCGCGACCGCGACGCAGCTGCGTTCGTTAGATCAAATCTCGCCGCCTCCCCCATTCTTTTCGGGCCGCTTGAGCAACCGCAGAACGCCGGCGCCAACCCGACTCCCACGCCATTGAGGAGAGGAAACGCCGCGCATAGCACACGCGCGCCAGCGATTACGACACTGACTCCCCCGGCGAAGCGTGAGCGGTGGTTAATAGAAAAGCGAGCCGGGCCTCGCAGCGGTCGCCTAACTGACGCGTACGGCACGCGGATATGTATACGAGGCGAGGCTATCCGGTCGAGTGTGTGCCGCGTGTAATTATACAGGAGGAGGCAAGCAAAGTGAAAGGCTTTATCGCCCGAACGACCATGCAAACTTTCTCAATGTTTTTTTTTTTTTAAAGGCGTAGCCTTTCAGTGAGGAGTTTTAACGAGGAAATCATTAGGGGAGTCTGTAACGTTTGATGTGTCACGCTTTTGAGGTATACAAAATAGCTAATACGTAAAAGTCTATAAGGTTCTCATGTTTTCATAGAGGTCCTACGTTTGTTTCCCCTGCCCTGCTCCCGAACAGACGCTTTCACCAATGCACTTCTCACTAACAGTGAAGCCAACTTTAAAAAAGCTAGGTATATAGCGCGCATTGGGGTAAACGGGGCCTTACGGAAGTAGTTAATAGGATGCCCTATAGTCATCATACTTTGATATCATACGTGTATTGATAAAAACGCGCCCACAGGGATACATTTGTGCCTAACGGTGAAACCGACTTTAACAGGGCTCGGTGTATAGCGTTTTATGGGCATACATGGGGTACGTCTTAGGGTTGTATTTAATAAAAAGGCCTGATGCTTTCCTACTTGCATATAAGATTGCTTATATTATGACTAAAAAAATGCACCCCCCCCCCCCAATGCATTTGTGTACAACAGTGATGCCTATATTACGACTAAAAGATGCCCCACCCCCACCAATGCATTTATGTACAACAGTGAAGCCGACTTCAGGGGTTTAGCGCACAGTACAGCGACTTAGGCATTTACGCGACAGTTTCCACTTAGGGTTTATGCAGTTTTTTTGCTGAACCAAGCGCCTTCACACCCTTGTCACACGATGACTGCAAAAGTGACGTTTTATGCAAGTCACGATTACCAAACAGAATTGGCTAGCAATGCCCAGATTTTCAATACGGCTTGTACACTCCACCCATAGAATACTGCAACGTAGTAAAGTTTTTTTATTGCGCTTTCAGAAACCTTACCGAATAGAAAATTTCACAAAGACGACATTTAATTTGGCCGCGAGATTGGGATGCAAGTTTCCGAACCCGCTTTGTGACGATATTGAAAACCGGAATTTTCCCAAGACGTCAGTTAATCTCCCTCGATACTTTCATCAACCTTGCTTTTCGGCACGATCGTGTTTAGGCGTGTTCACAGCGTTTGATTCTTGGAAGAAATAAGACGCCAAGTGGAACACACTCTTATGAACCCGCGCACACAATTGCGAGAAAAGCAGCGGTGCGTCAGTCTTTCCCGAAAAGTATTCGCACTCACGTTTTTGACAGTGCGCAGTCAAACTATCGGGCCACTCAATAAAGTTCTCTCTCTCTCTAACCCCGAGATTATACGACCTACAGTTACAGCTGTTCTATCCCGTGTTTCTGATGAAGGCGAAAAAATGACAACACCCGTGTGTCAAGATTTCGATGCACGTTAAACCTCCCCAGGTGGTCGAAATTATTCCGGAGCCTACAGCGCGCCTCATACCGTATGTGAAGCGTCGGCATGTCAAACCGCAGAATTTTGTGTAGGCTGTTGGTACGCGGCGATGAGAATAGGATTATACTTCCAAGGCCAGTATTTCGTACAATACGTTTTAAACACGTCACCGTAGGACAAGTGAGAAAAAAAAATGTGCAGACACGCTTAATACCTGTGCTACACGGTCGTTTGAAAGGACATATGATTGAAATGGCCGTCGAAATTTCAAATGTCATTCCAACCGGATGGAGTTCAGCCGATCTACACGACAATTCTTAAAAGCAGCTGGAACTTTCCCCGTTCGCTCGCCGTGTTTTGGTGTCGCCACTGATACCCCGTTTCGTTATTGATAAAAATTTAATTTTTGTGTTAAAATGGGCAAAAAAAAACAATTATTAGTGATCAAATCGATAACAATGTACAAGCGCGCACAAAACATGCGCTAACGGCCAGTTTTCTTTTCTTTTTTCGCACCACCGGTGTTAAGAGTACCAAGTTAATCTGCAATCGTGGAGCGAGTGATAGAAAACAAAAACGAGTGAAATTTTAGGTGCGGAGTACCTTGGGACCGCACAATGTCCGTCCGCGTATGTGCGCATAGCATTTACAGTCACAAAAAATCACGCAGCCACCGGCAGGATTCGAGCCTGTGTCCGGTAGACCAGACAGAGTTAGGGTCAGTCGTTTCAATCATTGGACGACGATCGTGAGTTAGTACCCGAGAGTCAAACGGCTTACTCCCTCGCCTGTGACGGTGCGGAGTACCTTAGGCCCTCCCAATGTCCATCCGCGTCCATCCGTGCGCACACCACCATCAAGCGAAAATCGAGCGAAATTCGATTTGAGCAGTGAGTTGCAGTTTCGTTTAGGCAATAATCAAGGTGCAACTCACGGCTCGAATCGAATGACGGTCGGGGCGCAAATCGGGTGTAACTCGGGGCGCAACTTGGATTTCGAATTCGAGTCCCCGTACTCCGCACCCACGCGATCATCCACGGAGTGGAGATGCTGCCATTTTTATGAAAGTCGTGCACTTCAAACACCAAGTTTTACTAGTAAATAGTTCTTTTTGTAATTACGACATGCTGAAACTGTGCCCCAGAGTGAGAGCGTACGCGTTTCGAAGGCCTCTGAGAACCTCAAAGGTGCTCCTTTGACTCAAATGGCATTTCAACCAAAGGCCTTTGAAACACGTCGTGCAGCAGCTTGAAGGTGTCATTTGTGCCAAATAAAGTCCACTCAAAGGCCTTCGAACGCTCGTGTAGCACGGGTATGACTGCTTACGTGTGGGAATACGTAAGTATAGTAGAACCGCGGGAAAAATGTTTCCCAGTAATGTTTCTACTGGATAGTCGTACTGGATAGCCCCGGATATTCAGGCTATCCGGGGCTGCGACTGCGACGTCGCGGGTATTCCCCGTATGTTATAGCGCGACCATTTCGCAAGCAGCCGAACTGAGCGACGTGGCGCTAAAGCCCGCCTCCGCTCCATCTCCGAAGTCAACGTAACCGGGTCAAGCCGGTTTAAGAGCCAGATGTGTAATCCAGGAGAAAGGCAGCCGAACAGCGTATTTTCGCTCAGCAAGCGAGCCTGCAGTGAGGCGGTTGCTAGAGCCACTGCATTCTCTATTCGTCCACGTGGTCGTGCTCACGTCCACACGTTGCCTAGCAACGAAGCAACACGCCACAAGAAATTCTGCTTTCCGACCTCGACCTCGAAGCAGGCGGCCACAGAACGCGGATACCAAACCCGCAATGCCATTCAGCGAATGGTCATGACCAAATAATCAAAAGGGTTGTTTTCGAGATGATGTTATTCTTTGTTAACAAAAAAATTACCAAACTGGTAATTTTCGCAGAAACGAAGCACGCTGTTTGATTTAGAGCATGTTTAACAAACTTAACGATGCCCCAATGTACAGGCAGTGTTGACGCCAACAACGCAAACATACCCAAGCCCTCCTAAAAGCGCAGACTGGGACGCAATTCTCACTTTCCGCAACAATGTCCACAAAGCCCGCGAACAGAACCCCCAAAACTCCACCCGTACACACAACCGGAACAAAGAGAGCTTAACGCAACGTGAAAGCGCAAAAAAGTGTGCGTTATGATAATGAGCGAGTAACGACAAGGGGCGGTATTCCCGTGTTTTGTCCCTTTTGTGTCCCTTTCAAAGTGTCCCTTTTGAGCGAGCCCTGATTGGCTAAAAGCGAACACCCGGATGTGACGTCATGCAAGCACGGCGGAGCTATGAGCCGTAGCTACTCGGAGCAGACGATTTGGAGCAGACGATTTTTCGTCGCAGTTCGCTCGCGGAACAATAAACACATAAAAGATACTCTGATACGGTTTCACTTCTTTAAAATGCAAGAACAGTTACGCTATTTGAATTAAAGGCCCACTGCTTAACCGGAAGTACGCCACGATGAAAGGGACGCAAAAGGGACGTTTTCGAAAGGGACAGTTACGAGAATACCGCATTGGAAAACAATGCCCGAAATCAGGAAAAATCTTCTCGGCTACTATGTCGATGCTTGTAAAAGTCATATGAGGAAAACAAAATGCGCCAAATTTTTCGTTCATGGGAATTAGTGAAATAATTAGCGACAGGGTTATTTAGTGTCTAGAGAGAAAAAAAAAACATTTTTGTTTGGAAGATGCACTCAGATCTCAGCTTTAACCAGCGAGGCACATTCTTCCGTTTTGGCGCCTATCGGTGTAAGTGCTACGGAAACGGAATAGCCCTAACAAAACTTGTTGCTGAGCGAGTTGGTTCATACTTAAAGACAAGGCAAAACGTGACGCTTAACCAGACGTGGACGAAGAAGACAAGAAACGACAGGTACAGGCGCCCGTATCTTCTTTCGTTTCTTGTCTTCTTCAACCACGTCTGGTTAAGCGTCGTGTTTTATTTTTAAGGAATAGAAGATAATTCAAGGCGGTCGCTGTATACGGAATATGCCGCTGTGCAAAATAGAAAGAGAAAAACAGAGTATAAAATCGTTTAAGATTTCGTCCCTGCTAAGAGGTCTCGATTCTTCGGGTGTCGGCAACTAAAATAAGCTAAAATAGCGATAGGCGGGAATAAATAGCAAAACAATTAATGGACTTCATCCTAAAAAGACAGTTACTGTAGAGAATCAACAAAGGTAATCGAAAAAGGTGCACTCCTCACGCGAGGGCACGCGTCCCGTCTATGAGCAGAGAAGGGCACTCCTCGTATTCTTCCTTCCGCTGTCGGGTTGAACTTACGAGTACACGAGGAAGAGCACTTAGGCACGACGTGCCCGTCCTTTCTTTGTCGTGTCCCCATCTTTCACGGTTTTTGCCAAGTCGAAGTTCTATCACAAACTAGTCCAAACTTCGGCGTTGGTAAATAGAAGCGAGGCGCCGCAGGTTGCTTTCGCGCTGGTCGCCTATAGACCCATTTGTGCGATCTGGAATCCATGGTAAGCTGGGAGCCATGCTGGAAGACAAAACTATTGTGGACTGAAATAACCTTGACCCGCGAGTGTTTGTGGAACCAACTACCACTGATAGCTTTGTAAAAAAACTTGAAAAGATTTCTAAACTAGGATAAGTTATTTTTGTCCTTGCACTGTGACTTGTGTACCTTTTGTGCGTACGAGTGTCGTATGTGATGCACTTGTCCACTCCTGTAACAACGCAGAAATTTGGGCTAGTTGGTGATACGACTTCGACATGGTAAAAAGCGCACTAGACGGGAACAGAAGAAAATACTGACACGGGGAACGGAACGAGTAACAGCCCGTAAGGGCTAGCAATATCTGAAAATAAACAAATAGTAGATAAATGTTGCCAGTTTGTTTTCATCCACTATGACCCGCGTTGCCTTAATTTGCTCAGAGGCGTGCAAGAAACGCGTGCAGTCTATACTATGAGCCCTTTTTTTATGACTCGCGCAAGCGCGCAAGGGTGCCTACATTTCATACTGCTACGACCGGAAACACCTACAATAAACAAACGTAGAGGGAAGTTACTTGACGTCGTCTTGACGGCACGAAACTGCGCTAGGGCAATACTAGCGCGGAGTTGTAAACAAAGCAATGCAGACATTGCCGAGTAGCAGTAAAATGATCCGGGGGCGCGAGTGTCCCGGATGTTTGCGTAACGACTAGTAAGCACCAGTGAGGAGAAAAGGAGGGGAAAAGAACCCACACCAAGACCAACACATTTGTACACGAGGTGAGCGTCTCTAAGCGCCGTTATAGTAGCAACTTCGTTTTATTTATGCTTAATCTGGCCGCAGAGGCTTCGGAGTGGTTCCTGTCGCCTCAGTTATTTTTCGATGCACACGATCACACTTTTACAACGATAGCTGTGAATGGGAGGCTGCCGTTATTCTGCAAACACCCGCCGCCGAACCAGAAAAAAAAAAAAAAAAAAACGTTTTGCAAAGCGTGCTTCCCTGTAAGCACACTCGTTATGAGAGAAAGCCGAATTCACGAAGGAAGGTTCCAACTCCGGAGTTAAAACGATTACGGAGTAATTACGATTAGGGGCATAGCCCCTTAGGGGCTCGGGCTGTTGGCGTCTCCTGTTGTCGTCGTAATCGTCGTCTCATGTAGCCACGGTATTAAAACACCGGGAAATTCGTTCACGCCTCGCGCTAGAACGTAACGGGCATTAAAACAACCCCGAGACACTCGTTTACGCCTCGCGCTTCAAAGACACGACAATTTTACAGCAAAGCTGTATACATTACGTATACCTACCCCCATTGACAAAAACGCCAAGGCGCCAAGAAAACACATATACACTGCATGCTTTGCCCCTCTCCAGGTTTCACGTTAGTGGAAATGGCCCGGGATTTTTTTTTTTTTTCTGTTGCCCAGCGTGGAATGGGATTAGAGTAAGAATAGGATGGTCGGGTTGACCTACTGTCACGAAGGATGAACATTCCGTACATGCCAGTGTTCAAACATTACTCCTCACGACGTCGCCTCTTGTGGAGCTGCGCGAGCAAGAGCGTTCTGCAGAGCGGAACGGGACCAAAATGGGGTGCTCGATGCGCTGTCGTTGTTCCACGCGGAGAGGCCCATAGCTGACTCTCAGACTGCCAGACGAAATTACACAAAGGGCGTCATTTCCGTAGCTGCCCTCAAAATTCTTCTTAAGAACCCCCCTGCCCACCCCGTGATGCTGCTGTGGACTCCGGCCCACACCCGCGTCGGTTGTAATGAAACGGCACACCAACACGCCCGAGCTTTGATATCCCGGCGTCCCGTTTCTTTTACGCCTACACACGGCATCCCCGAAATGTCCCACGCGTACCTACTTACGTACAGGGACATAACTCAACATTACCGCCTCCTCCGCAGGAACCTACCTCCCCCGCACCCTACACTTACTCCGCCGGCAGCGCACATGTGGCGGCTCTTACAGACCCACACTTTCCCACGCCGCACTCTCCTTGTGCACACCCACCCACATCAATTTCCCTCCCCTCACTGCCCCTCATGTGGCGCGCTGGACGCACTCTTCCAGCCCCTCTGTGAGTGTCCGCGCGACCCTTCCCCCCTTTCCTCTCCCCCTCTCACTGGGAGCAGGCCCTGGTGAGCTCTGACCTCGCAACGCAAGAAGCCGTCACGCACAGAGCCCTGGACGTCGCGGGGGCCCTTTGGGCCTCCGCCACCCCCCTACCCTGAACCCTATGCAAAATAAAGTGGCTCTACTACTACTACGTTCACCACGAGCAGAACGCCAAAACATGTAATTCCCAGATTTGCCCTCGAAACAGGACTAAGGCGAGCGGAGAAGACTTTCCACTCTACCAGTTGGAAGCGACACATAATGACGAGGTAACGCCCCTAAACTTCAGGACCGCAAATGCGGCCCATCGTCGGTATGAGTCCCGTGCTTGATAGTCTCAAAGCACAATGAAGCAAACTGGCTATATTCGCCAGATTATACAAAAATCACTTCGGCTTCTCAACAGGACGCAAAATGGACGACGAAGAGTTGTAGATTACATTATGCGCATATCGATGTGAAACGCATTTTGACGTTTGAAGGGCCCAGTGATGCCGCATGGACAGGACTGACCAGAGCCAGAATTAAGTTCATACAAACATTTTTTCATTACTACCATTCCACCACAAAAAAATTAGAGTGGTTATGCAACCAACACTAAACTGACCAAATCACATTAAAGGAGCGTCTTCCCACCCTCTAGGCTGTAAAAAAGCCGTTTGTTAAATGTGCATTCGCCCTTTTCGCCTGTAAAAGAACAGCCTTCGTGACTCAACAATCCAATATTGGCCTTCGTTCGGTTTTACTCACAGCAACCCAATCGATGCCCCGGATGCCCGCCTTCCCTCCTCCCCCGCCCCACATGTACCGAAACAAAAGTTTAACTTAATGGCTCCTCGCGTATGTTCGGAGAACCGACTCGATTTCAGCACTTTCAAAAGCACGCATTTTTCCAACCCTCGTAGCCTTTTTTTTTTTTTCGTTTTAACAGCGAAGCTGTTTAAGCTCGAGGTTGTTCCGGTGGTGTAACCAAAAAAGAAAAAAAAAAACGAAGAAAACTACGCCGCCTGCAAAGGGTGCACCACCGCAGATAAGGCCTTATAACAGTGAAGATAACTTTCCCGCTTACTCGATTGTGAGCACAAGGCGCATATACGTACTATCAGCGTCAAATGAAACGCGAACACATAAATATGAACCTGAACGCACAAATAGCGCGATTTCTTTCCATGCAAGCCAAAATAATGCGTGGCTTGGTTAGAAAAACAAATTTGGGAAAAGTGGATTTCTAAATACACCAATAGCGTGCCATTATATGAACTCTACGAACAGTGTTTTTTTTTAATTTTGCACGTTCTGGTTCATACTTTCCTGTTCGCGTTTCATTTGACGCCGATAGTACGTGCACCCTACTATATACCATTTGAAAGGAGATAATCTTTCGTGGGCTGCTAAAACGCAAAAACAAATGTTCAAAGCTTGCATTACTGGTGCAAGGCTGAAGAAACAGAGGAGCTGTAGGTCGTCTAGCTTCTTTCCCCCAGGTATCCGCTGTGAGTGTTGGGGGACCAATCGCAAAGACCTTGTGAAATCCGGTTCTCCCCCCCCCCCCCCCCCCCCCCCCCCCAACACTTGGCCTATCATAGCCAGAGTATCGCAAAACGCAACAAAACTTAGCAAAGCCTAGCAAAATGTAGCAAAACTTAGCAACACCGGAACAAGCTAGGTTGACCCCAACCTCGGCTGTTTCTCCATTCTTTCCCCACTATACTCGGTGACGACGTAAGAACGGCACCGGAAGTTGCCGCTGTGCCTTATCACCGTAGCCAGATGTTTCTCCGCGCGGCGCAAGTAGGGCGTTACTGGGAATATTTTGAACATGGCGTGAGCCGTCCCCGTGATTGTTTGGACTTAATATGCTTATAAACGACTCCAGTGACGGCAAACAAACTGCGTGAGACAAGGCAGACGATATCACGCATTCATAGCAAACCCATTTCAAAACGCGCGCGCACTGACGTCACGGGTCCGGCGCTTTGGCGGAGTGATACACTACATGAGGTGGTGCCGTTTTTGAGTTGTAACCGAGTATTGTGCAAGCTGCGCCAATTCCTTTTTCACTAACGTAACAGGTTGCAAGCCCCCCACAATTCCTAAAAAAAAAAAAAAATACTTCATCCGAGGATTGTCCCGAGGAGTTAGCTCTTGAACATGAGCCATGATGTCGAAGAACGCTGCGGATTGGTTTGCCTCGCAAAAAAAAAAACTCTCTTGTATGCGGAATTTCCTTTTGGGCAAGCACCATAAACACGGCGAACAAGTCGAGAAACAGAACTAACGACATTTCCGTAAAGCAGCAGCGTGCTTGTATAATGTATAACCCCTCATGTGGAACCGGCAGAGCAGACGCGAACCTTATATACTTCAAAGTCTTCTGCAGAGTACGCATACCGTGTTGTTTCGATTCTAAGCAGCCATTTTGTTATAATCCGCAATCCTAAAAACGTTGGGAACTGTTCTTAGATAACAAGAATATCAAACTTACAATGCCGAACTTTTCTGCGGCTTTCACTTCCCTGAAGCGCGAAAATGTGCGTGTAATCGGGTGGGGACTAGAAGCGAGAGAGTACGGTACACATCCGTATTGCATCGCGGGAGCTCATCGTATCATGCTTTTGAGGTGAAAAGTTCAGCTTCCACATGATAGCTGCACGGAAGCTTTGTTCTGCGGAAAAGGAACAATGTTTCTTTATATAGGACTCCGGACATTGTGTTTGTTGCAGAGAGCGCGGTGTGGAAATCAGACCGAGTGCTGCCGACAATCATTACGCCACGCGTTCAGAGGTCGCTCCTATGGCGAAAGCAAGCGTTGTGGCACGTGGAACGTGATAAGCAACGGGGATAAGCAAGGCCGAGCTGAAATTGTCTTATTCGTCAGCTTGAAACGGGAGTGAAGCACTCGGGTATTACAGGTGCGAGAAAACGCGGAAAGACTCCAGAACTAACACACGAATGAATGAGCAAACGAAAGGACGAATGAAACGGAGAGGATGGTTGACCTGGGCCTGGGAACTAAAAATAAGCAATTATTGAATCTCGTGGTGTCTATACTTCCATCATTAGCAGCAATAAAAAGGCGTCCACACAAATGAAGGACGGAATGATTTAATTCGCTACTCGTGCCAACGATTATTTAACACCTATTTTTTCTCTCTAAAACAGCGCTGTGCTATAGTGCACGAAAAGGACGCGCACTGGCGTTTTGTTTGACAAATGTAGTGGCAGCAAGAATGGGGACAGATGCCGTGAAGGTAGGAATGAAAAAAAGGCGTTTCATCCCCACTCGTTATTTCCTCCGAATCATCACAATTCTACGAGAAGCGACAACGCTTGTGTGTTTCGAGATTTTGGAGCCCGTTAAAGATCCCCAGGTGGTCAAACTTAATCCGGAAGAGACCTCCACTGAGGTGTGACTCATCAATCAATCAATCAATCAATCAATCAATCAATCAATCAATCAATCAATCAATCAATCAATCAATCAATCAATCAATCAATCAATTCTAAGTACGTTTACCTCCAAAAACCTGTTTTTACGCCTCCCAACTTCCTTCAGCCATCGTACACGTACAGCCTTTGTCGAAATTTTCTAGGCCATACGGGAAGTACACAGGCCTGAAAAAATTTGCAATAGAAGCTTACCTCTCGAGTGAGACTGAAACGTTTTTTGCCAGAAAACTGGAGAAAACACCTTTCATTCTTACTTCCATAAAATATTTTGGTCCAGTTGAACGTGAAGCTATTGTCTTGAATTCTTTGCGACCCACAAACCTAAAGCGTGGCCTAGAACATTTTTACCACGACTGTCCCGAAGCAAATCAATATGTCCGAGAAGCACATACGGCAGCACATTTATTCCTCGTCTGCTGATAACGAAAAATGAGCTCTCATCCCCAGAACCGTGTTATCGCGCGGCCCTACGCAAACACTACACAGCTTTGAGTTCTTGTTTTCGCACCTACACGGTGGTGCGTAGTGTGTTTGGCCTCAGCCCAAACAGGACTACCGGCCTGCTTCATTTGGGCCCTCTTGTTATCACTCCGAGCTTGCACAACCCCCACTCGCACAGAAATTGATGCGAAATTATCGGGAGCGGGGTATTTACCCACAAAGGCGTACCATGACCGAGTGTCAATGACGTCGGGTTAGAGTTGAGCTGTTTTAAAGGGACCCTGCAGCACTTTTTTTTTTCAACTTTTTTCGAAACTTAAATTCTTGCAGAACGTAATCGATCGACCAACACATCTTGTACTTAAATTAGGGGGTCGCAAAGTAACTCGGAGAAAAATTGCGACCCTATGCCCCCAAATAACTTCGGACCTTGCTCGAAAGATTTTTCTCTCGTTCCCGGTCCTGGCGTTTTTCGACCGCTGGAATTGCGTATTACAGGTGGTGTAGCGGCTGTTGGCCGGCTTTCTTTCAATTCCAGCAATGAACGCATTCGATAGTCATTTTAAAGAGAGCCGAAAAAGCAAAGCGGAATTTCGGAATGCGTAGAATCACGCAGTGCTGCTCCGTGCTGGCGATAAGTGTAGTTCGCAGTGCTTCCAGACGCGAACGAAAAAGTGAGAGCGCTTATTAGAAGTTTTGCAGAGTCCTTTTAACAGCGAAGGATGTCCTTTCTACACCCTGTAGACAGGGTGCGGCCTTACAATTCGTTTTATGCCCTTAAATTCAAGCACTAGCCACTGAAACCAATAACAGTTCTAATTTTTAAACGAACTTTCTATGGCTATAGGATCCGGGATTTTATGGCGGCCACGCGTGGGGTTTTCGGAAAAACGCAATGTGGGAAAGTCAGCTTACAAAGGTTCTATTCGATTTAGTCCTAAGTAGTCCGCGGGCAAATCGAGGGCTGCCCTCGGACCGAAAGCCCAATAGAAATGCACGGAAAAATCGAGCGCCGGATCGCGTCTCGAGAAGTCCGCGGACGATCCGGGAGTGATAATTGTGGAGGCCCCAAAACCAAGCTTATCTGCAAAGCAAACGCATGTCACCGCTCGCGTCGGAGCTACGTGTCTCTGCGAATACACGGCGTACTGCATGACGTCGTCTGCGCCTGATAAGGCCAGCAAGCACGCAACGTTGGAAAACGAACGTCCTGGGACGGTATTCTCCTGTTTTGTCCGTTTCAAAAGCGTCCGTTTTGAGCAAGCAAACCCGGATGTGACGCCCAGCAAGCACGGCGGAGCTATGAGCCGGGGCTTCTCGGAGCAGACGATTCGATTAGGAGCAGTCGATTTTTCGACGCCTTGTTGTTAGTTCGCTGGTGGAAAAATAAACACATAACAGATAGTTTAAAATAGGTTTGGTCGTTTAAAATGTGTTTGCAAGAAGAGATGCGCAAAAGTGAACCCAAAGCCCGCCTACAACTGGAAGTACGTCACAGCAGAACGGGCGCAGAACGGACGTTTTCAAAACGGACAAACACGAGAATACCGCACCCGGTGTGCGAGCTATTAGAACGTGGTCCCCGCCAAGGTCGCACGCCATTCAAAACATGATTTGAACCTCAAACTTCAACGTCTCATCACGTCTCATGCATTTGAAGTGGATTAGTTACCAATAAGAGGCACCCTTTTCAAGATCAGCACAGTAAAGGTAAATGTGCGTGCGTGCGTGTATGTGTCTTTCTTAAGGATGACTGTCGTCAACGTTAAAGAGAAGTACAATTGTATCGCACCTTTCACCCAAACGCTGTGTCACTCTATGTCATGTGCTAATAAGCTTCGCTGGTCGTACAGCTTCTCACAGCCGGAATGGCGGGTGAATTCTTTTCTTTTCGGCGCCTACAACAAATTATGTAACTTTCGTGCCACCATAACATTGAATCCCAACTAAACCACTAACCAATTTGAACAACTTTTCTGGCACTGGGCATTTCCCGCAGCGTTACTTTACCCTCTTCCCCTTTTTTTGTTTTCTTCATTTTTATTACCCTAAAGGCCCTTGAGGGCATTTACATAGGGGGGTAGCAAAATATTTGCACAATGCACTCTAAGCAGCAGAAAGTACATTCACTAAATTTGTTAAAAAAGTACGCAAAAAATTACCATAAACAGGCAAAACCGCATAAAAAACATGTGGCTGTACAAAAACAAGTGGAAGTGTTACAACTCCGATTAATAGAACAAATGCCAACCTAAGTACACGGGGTAGGTCCGGCCAAAAATAGGACCTAGGCAACAAACGGGAATAATCTATGTTTTATTGCACACACTGAAACAGTTGAACAACTTCCTCGGTAAATTTTTTGTGGTTAGTAATTGCGGCCATACACTCTGGAAGGGCATTCCACTCACTAATGGCTAAGGGGAGGAAAGAAAGGCGGTGCAGGTCGGTACACGAAAATTCAGTCTGCACTTTGTTAGGATGGTCTACACGCGAGGAAATGTTGCTTAGTGCGAAGCACTTTTATAGAGGCGACGCACCTTAGGACCTCGCTTTGTCCGGGGCTTGGCGTCCGTGTACACAGTGTTGCGCATGCCCGAGGAGCATTGGATCAGATTGGATTGGATTGGAGTGGATTTAATTTTGATTGGATTGGATTGGATTGTAATGGATTGAATTGGATTTGATTGGAATTGTATATATGTATACTGTACACACGCGTTGTCACTCATTTACATGCGCGAGTGGGCAATGCCACGGGTGATTTACGGTAAGAACGATCCCCAGTGCTTCGCCCACTCATCATGATTCACTTCGTAGAGATGCGTGATTTTTTTATGCCAAATTCGTCGTCTTGCTCACTCCCCGCCTCGAACACCCCACGCCGTGCGGTTTCGTAAGCATACGCTGTTTACGCTGAATAAAACGCAACTGTATCACCGACCATGTTGTGACGAGAGCGAACGCAAGCTGTTCAAACGGGGGATATTTTTGAGGGCCCAGGAATAACCCACTGCCAGGGCTAATTAGGGCGTCCCGAGAGCCAGACGATGGTAGAGAAAACATACGGAGAGTTTAAGCGGGAAATGGTTGGGAGGGAAGGAGAGGGCTACGCAAGAATGGTGGCAAGAAGCGAAACAATTTCAAGCGGCCGCATGGCTGAAAGAAGCCGCCTTTCTAACGCTGCCAGAAATACCTCTCTCCCCCCGCCTTACGCTATCCCCTTCCAACCGGCGCGAGCCGCTTTAGCATAGCGCATGCGCAGTGGTGACGCAACGGGCTTGAAGGAAGCCACAGGTGGCTTGGAAATAGCGGGTTGTGTGAAGCGGCGGGAAAGCTTCACATGAGAACGCCGTCATTCCGAGACGCTTGACTGATGATTTAGCGTGATCTAGCAATGTGACGAAGGGATTTGAATGGCTTCCACGCGTGCCTTAGTCACGCTGCAGGCAAAAAAAAAAAAAAGCTTCCCAGGGACAGATCAGGGGCGGTATTCTCGTAACTGTCCCTTTTGAAACCGTCCCTTTTGCGTCCCTTTCATCGTGGCGTACTTCCGGTTAAGCAGTGGGCCTTTGATTCAAATACCGTAACTGTTCTTGCAAACGCATTTTAAAGAAGTGAAACCGTATCAGAGTATCTTTTATGTGTTTTTTGTTCCGCCAGCAAATCAACAATAAGGCGACGAAAAATCGTCTGCTCCAAATCGTCTACTCCGGGTAGCCACGACTCATAGCTCCGCCGTGCTTGTAAGGCGTCACATCTGAGTGTTCGCTTTTAGCCAATCAGGGCTCGCTCAAAAGGGGCACTTTTGAAAGGGACACAAAAGGGACAAAACACGGGAATACCGCCCCAGTTTATTAGCGCGGTTACGAAAGTGGCTGGTCGGTGTGCGACGGAGCTATGAAAGAAGGCAGACGGACATACGACAAGAACAGCGCTCACAGCACTGTTCGCGTTGCACAGCCACCGCCAGTTTCATATTCGTTCGCGCTCGGGAGTCATTTTACTTCGGGTGTTGAGATAATTTTATCGCACGCCAGGTATTATTGTGCGTTTGTTGCGGAATTGAGAAATATTACTTCTGAAGGCCTAAATATTGATGCTGCTCAATTAAGACAGCAATTATTTATAGTATATAAGTGCACTCGTTCCCCGTACACGTTCTGCATGTCGAAAAGTGGACTTCAAGACGTGTGCAACCATGCGAAGGCCTCAAAAGGATTGTTTCTATTTGCTAGTTTCTCCTTTTTATTTTTTTTTCGCGAAGTGAGGGAGAGGCGACTAATTTTTGTGGTGAACTCGAACGCTGAAAACAATGACTAATGCGTAACGCTACTACGGAAACCGCGTTGACCACGCTCAAAAGGTAGGTACAGCTTGTTTCCGTAGAGGGTTCGATGGTTTTTCGAGCATGCATGTACGTGAGCACGGATGGGTATCATTTAATGGCGCTGAAGTTGCCTGGTAAGTATCTGTCAGCAGTTTTCCCGAAACCATCATCATCGTCATAATCCCCAATATCACCCAAATATGTCCACTTCATTGTTCACGTCGTTTTGTGCCCGTTTAATCTACACCCCATCCTATCAACCAACGTCGCACAATTTACTAGCGTCCCAGAAAAACTGAGCGGAAAAAAAGATACCTATGATTTGCTGCCGAGGTTCTATCGCCGTTTTCAAACAAAGGTATATAAACCGTTGTTGGAGGTCCGAAGCGGCTCTCTGACCGGCGACGGAAGATGTCCCGCTGCGCAAGGAACGAAAAAAAAAAGACACCTGAATAAAAACCGCAAATAAAAGCGGCAAAAAAAAAAAAAAACTACTTTCCTAGCGGCGTACATCAGCCACGTGAAAACGGCTCGGCCCTTCAAGGAACCGCATCCGCGTCCTTCGACGCGAGGACGAGACTCTCCGCCAAATACCGACTCCGCGCATTGAAAGACAGCGGCTTCCCTCGACGCCTATCCGCCAATCGCCGCCGCCGCCGCCGAAAGAAGCCCAAGAGGAGCAAGAGGGGAGATGGAAGAGGCAGGGCGCGCTGCTAAATGAAGTGTAAGCCTCACACCTACGTCGAAGGTGCTGCTGCTGCTACCGTTGCGTCTATGCAGCGACCCTGAACAGAGAGTCCCTCCTCTTCCTCATCCTCCGGTACTCTCTCTCTCTCTCCGCTCCTGTGTCAGCCATCTTTTGCTGACTGACGATGCCAAAGGCGCTACCCTCACTTTTTTTTTTTTTTTTTCGCGTGCGTGCGGGTAAGGAAACTCTGCGTTCCAGACACGTTTACAGCTTTGAAGTCCTCCTCCTCCCCCCTAGCACAAACCGTTTCTTCCCCTCGCGACAGACGGGCTTTTTGCGGAACGGATTCTGGCTGCCGAGAATTGTTTACGAGGGGGGAAGGGGGGGGGGGGGGGGGGGCGGCAGGAGGATATCCTCCAGTTCGGGGTTTTCTGGGTTCTCAAGGTCGCCGAAATGCGGAACCCTCTTCAGGCCGCAGAGTAAGAATATATTCTTCAGGCTCAGCCAAGGATGCGAAAGACGGCTATTTTACGCGCGCTTCGCTACTAGTGTTCCAAAACTCCGGGTTCGAACACGCTTACGCAATCTTGGGTCGTCCTTTTCTTTCTTTCTTTCTTCCTTTCTTTCTGTCTTTCTTTCTTTTTCTTTGTTTCTTTTTTCGCTTCCCGTCTTTCTTTCTTTCTTTCTCGTCTTTCTTTCTTTCTTTCTTTCTTTCTTTCTTTCTTTCTTTCTTTCTTTCTCGTCTTTCTTTCTTTCTTTCTTCTTCCTCTGCTCGAAGCATTTTAGACACTAGGTCATAAGCGAATTTGGTCTATATTGTTTATTTTCTGTTATTATTATTGTTCTCGGCCAAGCATTAGTCGAAATAGTTCATTGGTTCGGTACTTCAGCGTACGACCCCGGTCCTTTCTGTTGGTGGAGCCCTCGTGTCGTACGGCGCGATTTAATGTCAGTCTGTAAATGAGCTCTCTGGAACGTAGTTCCCCACTATGTTTTTGTACAGAGCAAGGAACGCCCGAACCGGGGCAACCACACCGGCATGACACGGCTGAATATTCAATGAGGGCTGTTATGTGAAACTAGCAGTAGTACCCGGCGATTGGCGGGTGTGATAACATACCAACGGGTCTAACACATTTTAAGGAATGCGTAAAAACGCGTAATTTAGCCCTAAATCCAGATTCGTCCCATTTGGGTGACATTTGGGTCAAACCCTAAAATTACGTTGTACACATTGGTAAGCTTTACATATATGAGCAAAAAACAGTCTGATATCTGGACGGGCGAGCGAGATAACGAAGAGTTGCCGAGTAGAAAGCCTTTCAGCCGTAACCGACTCGAGAGAGAGAGAGAGAGAGAGAGAGAGAGAGAGAGAGAGAGAGAGAGAGAGAGAGAGAGAGAGAGAGAGAGAGAGACGTTATTCTCTAAACAGAAGGGTTTGCTGAAGGGCCAGTTCTCTAAACAGGCCTAGTCCGGGCCGTCGTTACACAGTCTCTTCATTAGGAGACGGCTGTTCCGTAGAATTCCTCGAGGTCCTCACTAACACGAAGGTAGTGGGCCGCCAGGTGGAGTTCCTGTGTCGACTTGACATCCACGCCAGGACCCGGGTTCAACCAGTTTTCCCAGGAAGCGATGCGGGAACGCAGGTGTGGTGTTAGGTCTGGCGGTTGGCACTCCCAGTAAAGTTGCCGTACTGATGGGTAGGAAGGGCAGTTAGGTGTAGAGCAAGTGGGACGCGAGAGGATTCCACGTACGTAGTGGATACGGGATGGAGTGATAAGAAAGGAAGAACGACGTCAAAGCATCCGCCACCCTTCTCAACGCCACAACCGCAACTGCCGACGAAACAGCCGTAGCCCTCGCAAACACCACAGCCTCCGCAAACTTCGTGACCATTCTTACAGATTCACAGTAAGCGTGCCGCAACATTCAGACTATCTAGCTTCTCAGAGAAAACCAGAATCTTTCATAAATAAAATTTACATGGATCCCCGTTGCCTCCTCCTTTGAATGGAACGAAGCAGCTCACGCCGCCGCCGGCGACCGCACGCTGCGGGCGTTCCCCCAAAAGGGAGGACGGCTCGGCGCCGCCCCTTTTCATCATACCCGCACCCCAATCCGCTACACTGAAATCATTTACCATCACGTCCAGTCTAACCTACGGGACTCCCCTCCCCACCCGTCACTACTCAGCCTCCAAAGTGCCCGCATCTGACTACGACTTCAAAACAATACATTTTACAATACCCCTGTCCTCCACCCCATATCTCTTTCAACATACTCCTCCGACTGCCCTGCCTGCGACGTGGAAACTAAGGCGAAAAACAACGGCGACCAGAAGAAGCGCGTAGAAACAGACGCGACGCACAGAAACAGAGAGTGGGCTGTCCAGCTCGCCGCGTCAGGACCAGGAATGCCTGGTCAATAGGGCACGAGGAGCGGCGGCAGCCCGCGGCCTTGTGACATGAGATACCACCCACTGAGATTGCTTCAATAGACATTTTTTCCTCCTCCTCCTCCTTATAGAGCTCCTGCGCCATGATAGAAATGTACTCCCGAAACTCCAAGTCTCTAGGTCCAGCAGTTCCTGCTGGCCGTTGAGGAATGACCAGTCATACAGTCCAATTTACTCTTTAGACGGCTTCGTTGCCGTGTTCGCGGGCAGTCCGCCATGCCATGTTAAGCCCCGTTCCAGCAACGATGCAGGATACTTTCCTGTCAACCATAGAGTTTCTCACTCACTGTCAACCACTAAGCGACGGCAGCGCCACCTCTTTGTGTACTAATGTTGTGACAAATTAACTGGTTATTTCATTGAAATATTTAGTACAGCTTACTAGTAAGGAAGGTACCTTTGTTTAGTTTATAAATTACATAATGTTTGTAATAATAACGGCTATACTATTTACTAAACCTGCGGCTTGCGTTACTCAACATGTCTGATACAAAGTTGTCTGCGTTGGTGACCGCTGCGCCGTTCCAAGTCTGCTTCCTTAAGACGTCTAATTTGACCGCTTCGTAACCTGTCTAGCCAGCTGTCCGCGAATTGGAACGTAGCCCTAGCTGCGGCCTCCAACCCGATGCCATGTCAATCCGTAATCCACCTTAAATCCGGCCAACAAGACCGAAACCATGGAGGAAGAAAGAAGCTCTTCCTCCATGACCGAAACACGACGTCTGGCTTCTGATTAGTGCAGAGGCGCCAACACAGCTCTCCGGCGGCCTGTCAGGCACACCGCAGACTCAGCAGCCGGCGGTTCGTAAACACTGCTCTCCCCCCTCTACACCTGTCTCTCCTCCTCCTCATCGTCGCCGCCGCGCAGACGGCGGCCGAAATGTGCGCGCCAACAGCTGGCTTCGTCTTCCTCTTCTCATAACACCTGTCGCGCTTCAACGAGATGCGAACGAGGCGAGTGTAACGTGCCAGCCCACGCACGCACGCTTGCCGAGGCCCAGTGCATTCATGCGGGAGTAATTTACTACGACGAGCGGTGCGCCCCTCAGTAACCTCGGAGAACCGGTTCATTAAAAGGGGCCTTGAAGAAAAGACGACAGATTTGTTCAGTTTGAAGGAACTGGCTTTCAGTAACTCGCTCAGCTACATTTACAGCCATGAAGGACGCTTTTTTTAACCGAAAAAACGCGAGAAATATTGAACAACTTTCAAATTTCGCGCTACCGTGACGTTATACGGGTCAGCACTGACTGACAACATAGTTATCAGTGTGTTAACTGCACGTTAGGCTATGTTCAGACTACCGACGGAAAAGCCATTTCGTGATTTATGGACTTAAAAAAACAACCGGCGTTTCGCGCAGTTCGGTTGGCTGAGACGTGAAATGACGTCATTCTTTAAAGACATTTCGACAGTTGCGGCAACAGTCTGAACCCGGCCTTACCGTCGAAGTGATAGAACCAAACGGAAGTAAATTGCCTTACTACAATCGCCCAGTCACGTTTTTTAGGGGTGGCTTTGGTCTGCGGCCGCCAATCACACAGACAGGATTCTGTGACGTCATGAAGAGCCATGCCGAAAAGTGGCTTGGCCTAAAGTCACTGTAACTAGTGACTGGTCCGCTCTAGTCAGGTCCGGTCCAGTAAAGTACTGGTCCAGTGTCATTAGCTAAGACGGGAGTCGCCACTGCGTTATATGTTTTTTTTTTTATGTTTCCATTACTTGTTCGAAGTTCACGATAAGATTTGTATCATTGTTATTAGGACAAAAAAAAAGTTTTTTCGATACACCAAACTTGCATTTTGTCTTCGTGGCTCTCTCTACGTGCGGCTATCATTTTCGCGCGATTCGAAAGGCGCGCAGAGAAACCAGAATTTTTTAGCACAACTTTCGTTAAACAACAACAACAAAAAATCAGTGCCCTTCCACTCTGTGAAGGAGGATGACCAGCGAAGCAGAAGTGCGCAATGTCAGAGTCGTCTTAGCAGCTAATCATCAAATAATTTGTTTCCGGACAGTTCCAGTAACGCAACAGTTAGAACGGTTTTCTGTAACAATAATATTTCGGTAGATTTGTCATGCATTGATAGAAGGCAGCAATTTTGTAACGACTACAACTTCACTGTAATCTGACTAATTGTGAGAAGTAAGTGAAACTCGGCGTAATGGTAGAGCAGGAGGAGAAATAAACGTGTCTCAAAAGCAGTCAACCCTGGAAAAGAGTCCCCATTCCAGATCCGCTTGAGACCGTCCGGCGTCTTGGGCTCTCTTGACCAGCCAAAGCTGGTCGTCAGGGTCCGAGCTGGAAAGTGCTCTCTCCCAGTGCTCAGGAAGGGGGGGGGGGGAGATAGGGGGGGGGGGGTTCTTATCACAGCCGCACATGATACGGTAGAGGGTGCCCGGAGCTTCGCAGAAGCGGCATTACGAGGAGTACAGGGTGGGGGCCAGAATGTGAGCTCTAGTGGGGTAGAGTCATCTTAGCGGCTAATTGTCATGCGATTTGTTGCGGGATACTTTAGATAAACACAACAGTTACGGCCGTTTTATGTAATCATACTTCCTCACTAAACGGCCATGCTTCACTGCGCAAGCCAGCTGTGAAAGCCAGCTGGGAAAGCCAGCTGTCAGAAACCAAGCTTCCACCGAGCTTTCTAAAGCCGGCTTCACCGCTAAACACAAACGCATTCCCTATACTCGGTTACAACTCAAGAACGGCGCCACCTCATGTAGTGTATCCCTCCGCCAAAGCGCCGGACCCGTGACGTCAGTGCGTGCGCGTTTTGAAAGGGGTTTGCTATGAAGGCGTGATATCGTCTGCCTTGTCTCACGCAGTTTGTTTGCCATCACTGGAGTCGTTTATAAGCATATTAAGTCCAAAAAATCACGGGAACGGCTCCCGCAATGTTCAAAATATTCCCAGTAACGCCCTACTTGCGCCGCGCGGAGAAACATCCGGCTACGGTGATAAGGCACAGCGGCAACTTCCGGTGCCGTTCTTAAGTTGTCACCGAGTATAGAAAGACATTTTTCCACAGGCAATATAAGCCGTTTTTTTGTCAAAGTTCGCAGGCCCTAGGAGCTCTTTCTTATGTATTTTTTTTTCTGCTCTTGAGCCTGTTCTTGCGTGGCGGAGAAACCTGTTCCAGATAGACAGCGTGACCCGATACCAGCAGAGACTATTGTCAGGGCCAGCCCTAGAACAGCTCCACTCTTCAAAGGCAGTTCCATTTAAGAGTTCTATCGTTGAACCTTCCATCCCTTGGGGGGCTTGGTTGCAACGCGCTCTGACCCTGCCGCTATGAATTCGCCGTCTGGAATTGCGCTCAAGGTGCTCCAGCGAGATAGCGCGAAACTGCAACGGAAAACGAGTTGCATGCGGCGGCACCCTTGAACTTGAAAATGAGCACGCGGCAACGATGAAATGGCGCGTTCGCAGTTGCGATATAGGTCGGCCCAGTGCACAGCTAGCTCCTTCTTTTTGCTGTCTCCGCCGAAGTGCCTTTGCTCTAGTTATCGCTTGGGAGTTATTGCCGCGTTTGCCGTACTGCTTCAGCCCAGAAAGCACGCGTAAATGTCCCCTCTTCTGTTTTTCTGAGCGTTGGCCCTTCGCGAAATATGCGCAATTTTATACGGGCGATAACTCGTGCCGTTTTGTGCTGCTAACTTAACAACCAAAGCGCGCATTCGTTCGTATAGTAGCATTATATCACTCCCTGGTCAATTACTTTTAAGCAAGACGAGAAAATGTGCCCATTTATTTTATATGATTCGCTGACGTACACTTGCGAAGTAAGCTGACTCATCTGAGATAAGCACGCGCGCACGCACTAAAAATTATACTTAAAAGAGTGGAGCGCAGTGCTGATTTTACAGTTTCCTGACCATAACTGCTGTATACACGAAGGCTTTACAGTGTGCCTTTCGAGCGTCTGTGGCCGAAGACATTGCGTTCTCTTCGCTATTTTAAACGCCACTCGGCAATCAATATGCCCTTAGGCAAGGCCTAAGTAACTTCCTCCGTGCCATTCATGCTCCCCCATTTTATCGATACCTCAGCCACAAAACAATGGGCCCTTTGGGCGCGTTTTCGCGTTGGCAAACTGCAGCGGAAAGGCGGGAGCAACGTAAACGGCAATACGAACATTAAGTTTCCTTAGAGAAACGCCTGCGCTGTACACGAAAGCTGAATGTTCGCGCGAAAGGAAAGGTCATACTGACCTGTATAGATGCCGGTTTTAGGGCGGGGATTTCGATATAGCATCGGTTTTTTGTTGAATTCGTGCCCGAACTCGCCGAGGATGCTCAGTAACTAAGGCATTGTGCTCCTGCGCCGAAGGTCTCGGGTTCAATCCCGACCGAGGTGGCTGCTTTTCTGACGGACACGAAAAGCGAAAACGCCAGTGTGCTGAGATTTCAGCGCACATTAAAGATCCCCAGGTGGTCAAAATTAATCCGGGACGCTCCACTAGGGTGCGCCCAATGTATAGCTTCGGCGAGTTAAACCCCACAATCAATCAATCAATCAATCAATCAATCAATCAATCAATCAATCAATCAATCAATCAATCATGCCCGTCACGGTTCTGCTTAGTTTGCATAGCAGCGTTCGCAGCCACATGAGGCGTCACAGCCAATGGAAACGTCAAGCCGGCACATACCCACGATGTCGGCCAATCATGATTCAGGTGCCCTCTTGCTGATACGGACAACGCCGATGAGAACGCCGTATTTTCCGCTAAATTGGTTATTTTAAGCTCTACAATAAAAATGAGTCATTCCACTTCATCGTTATGTTGCTCAACCAACACCCGCCGCGGTGGCTCATGTGGCTAAGGCGTTGTGTTGGGGAGCCCGAGGACGCGGGTTCGATTCCCGGCCACGGCGGCCGCTTTTCTGATAGAGGCAAAAAACGAAAAAAGCCTGTGCGTACGAGATTTCGACGCACATTGAAGATCCCCAGGGGATCGAAATCAATCCTGAGCCGTCCACCACGGTGAGCCTCATCGCCTGTAAAGCGTCGGCGCGTGAAACCTTGTGATGAAATCAAATCAAATCAATTGCTCAAACAACCCCAGGGATCCTTGTCTGGAACAGTGTGATGCTGCTGCGTGGAAGTGCAGAATCTCGCTATGTGCTCGCTGTCGGGATCGCCTACCACCGAGATAGCGCGAAACGCGTACTCGCACGCGACGCCCTTGAACTCGTAAATGGGCCGCGACTACGATACGATAGAGCAGCGCGCTTACGCTTGCGCTATCGGTCAGCGCACAGCAACGTCTTCTTTCTCTGCCGACAGCGCCCCGCTGCTTTGCTGTATAGTTGTTATTCTGGGGGAAATCGAAGCAAGTTATGCAACTGAGTACATTTGTAAGACGAAGAAAATAAATAAGTAAATAAATGAATCAGGATTGGGGACGGGCTAATCTATTTGACAACACCGAATACAAGAATTCTCCGAATTTCCCGTTGAATGCAGATCCTGCTTGAAGAGCGGTGATGCGCTTATACAGATACCTGCAGGAAAATTGTCCTCCTAAAGCTAGCCGCCTCCGAAAAAAAAAAAAAAAAAAAAACCGAACGATAGGGAAATGGGGCAGGAAACATGCATGGGCGTCGGCAGGGGGTGCAAAAGGGGCGATTGCACCCCCCCCCCCCCCCCAATCTATCCCGGAACAATTGCCCGGCCCCCTCGCCCTCTTCCTCCTTCCCCTTAATTCAATGGTTTGCCCCCTCAAGACAAGATCCTGCCGACGCCCATGGCAGGAGGTCCTCGATTGATAATACTGCCTGTGCAAAAAAATTCTGACAGCCTCCATTTCGTTATAATAACCTCGTTCTGGAAACTTCGCTTCGCGTTCTCAAGGGCAGAATGCGTATACGGCCCCGCGACCACTTAAACCCCACTAATTCATTGCACGGAATCTTTATTTTCTCCGCTATAATTAATAGTTCTAATGTACGAATCAACGTCAACTCACACTGACGTGTCGTAATCAACTTCAGGAAGTATAAGAGTGGCGCGCTAACCGGCCTCTACGTAAGATAACGTCTTACGCGTCCAGTATACGAGATTTTTCGTTGTTTGCGCCTTAAGGTTGTGGTCATTCATACAGCACGAACGGAGTCGCATAAACAGTTTGCATTTGTCGGTTTACATAGCCGGTTTTCAATGGCGTTCCCTCTTTTTGTAATTCTGCGCAATCCCTGTATAACAGAGTAAAATAGAATGTATTGCCTTGCACAGAGGCAATATCTGTATAGATTTGTGTTTTGCGTACTGCCATAAGCTTTTTTTGTTGTAGTGTTTATATATTTTTATTGTTCTCGTTAAATATTTCATTCATTCATTCATTCATTCATTCATTCATTCATTCATTCATTCATTCATTCATTCATTCATTCATTCATATATACCCAAATTTGTAACCAATGAGTCTCTGATGTACCAGTCCCCTCAGTAATGCCCTCCGCACGATAAGGGCACCCGAAATAAATAAGTAAGCTCCTTTTCTTTGCTGTTCTTCCGAGACACATCCGTCCAGTTGTTTTATTCTTTTCGCACGTGCCGCCCATGTTCGGGGTCTCCTCGGATCGTTCACACGTTGCTGCGTTTGAAAGGCTTGTTTCTGCCGGTGATATTTGTTCAGTGATGGCCCCGACTTTCCTTTCCAAGATCCAGCAAGCTTCCTCCGCATAGTTACTCGCGTCTCTTCGTTCGCGGGGACCTTGAACATGGTTTATGCGCATGACCTCCCTTGCACAGCTTTGTCTGTCCGCGAAGGCGTCTCTGTGCCCCTCGCTCGGGGCTACGTTAAAGGAGCTTCTTTTGCTGGTGTAGACATCTTCCTTCATGGCGTAGCAACAAACTCCCCGTCATGGTTTCCCTTTTTTGTTTTAGGGGAGAGTCGCGGTAAGGCACTGTGTAAATATACTATATTATTGTGGGCTGCGTACGTGCATCTGTGTCAATGTTAGTGCGTTAGCGTGTGGGTGAACTTTACATTTTCAACTTCACCCGTCGTAGGAAGACAGGCGTCCTGTCACGCTGACCCCGTCAGCTTGTTGAAACTCTCTCCGACTCTGACTGCAGCCCTCGTAGAAGTTGTATTTCGTTCGCTATCCTCAGGACCGCACATGTCGCAGCAAGGTTGTGCTAATTGCTGAAATTTGCGCCTACTTGGAAACCAATCTCCTACCCACGCCTTTCTTCGTCTCCTTCAAATCGAACACTCGCAGACGTCGCCGGTTAAACCTCAGTTTCGCCAGAAACGACCCGTTGTGTGACAGCATTTGCACGCCGTGCAAACAACAGGAAGATATTGAGTGCTGGCTTACATTTCTATGCCGTGGTGCTCTTTAATACTTTGAAGTTACTCGAACTTTTAGACAATGAGTGATCGCAAAAAAAAAAAAAGACACCCTTCCGTGCGTTGCCTGGCGTTTAAATAAGGCTTCCCCGCAATCTTATGCTGCTGCTAAGGTTCCGTGCTCTGAAGGTGACGCAATTTCAAGTGACATGTTCAACCCCCCCGATCGACAACCCTGCTTCTCCTCGAGAAGACTCCTAATGCGCACAGGGTAGTTTCTATAGCGGCGCTGGAAAGTGTACAAACGACTGTTGCAGGGATCGAAACGCCGTTGTCAAAAAGAAAGGAACACATCGGAAAATCTCGTGACGATCGACTTACCAAAAAATACCGACCACGACGTCTCCCAACCATTTGTTATTCTAAACAACGACACCCCTTCCTCCGTCACCCTCCTCCTCCTTCCTTCCGCTTCGGTCTTCTAAATTTGTATTGTCGCTTTCGTGTTTTTTTCTGTTTTGTTATCTGTCAAACCGGAAACAATGGTAAGTGCTTCGCGCTGCAGTGCCATGTCACATACAATTTGTTGCCAAGGCTCGTCACGCCGTCAAATGTCTCTCTTCCGATCACGCATCAATATAAAACCTCGTGTCGCGCAGGGTAAACATCAACAAACAGCGCGCCACAACGTTCACGCTGTCGTGCTGATCGCATTCGGGTCCCAGAGCATCGGCAGAGACGGCCAGCACGTATTCTCTCGAGGTCAGACCAGAGTAAAAAGAGAAGTATACTCTGTACCACCACCCGATTTACATCTGCACATCACGTCTTGGTCCGGTCGTGCGTCTAACTTATTCACGACGTGTCACGAGCAGGCACGAACCGCGCCGCCCATCTCCTCAATGTCGGGCGCGCTCGTGGCTTCATTGGCGTCTTCTCGAGTGCCGGTTCCGATTTCCGGGCCCAACTGCGTCGTTTTCGACTATGCGGCCCTGTCAACGGCGTAGAGGTCCCCCCAAAATTTTTTCTGAGCTCTACCTTCCGTTGATTGATTGATTGATTGATTGATTGATTGATTGATTGATTGATTGATTGATTGATTGATTGAGTGATTGATTGATTGAGTGATTGACTAATTGATTGATTGATTGATTGATTGATTGATTGATTGATTGATTGATTGATTGATTGATTGATTGATTGATTGATTGATTGATTGATTGATTGATTGATTGATTGATTGAGTGAGTGAGTGAGTGAGTGAGTGAGTGAGTGAGTGAGTGAGTGAGTGAGTGAGTGAGTGAGTGAGTGAGTGAGTGATTGTGTTAATAAAGTACGTAGACGGCTGATTTATCGAATGGTTGTGCGTATAAAATAATTGAGATGATTGACTGATTGATCGAATGATTGTGAGTTGTGAATAATGTAAACAATTGATTGGTTGACTGATCTAGTTAATTGTGAGCCCTAAGGTGTGCCGACGATTAATTTATTGAGTGAATGAGTGAGAGCGAGGATAGCTAACCGCGTGTTCACGCACGTGTGAGTGAGTTTAAGCAGGCAAGTAAATCTGCTTGTTATTCCAGTTTCCGGCGGATTGCTCCGTAAATTGGCTACAACAATTCTGAAAGAGTGCCGAAGAAAACGGGGCCATCAAGAGACCTGACCCAAACTAAACCATGGAATTTGGGCGATAATTCTCGTCGTATGCTGGCGAAGAAAAAAGGGTACTCGCGCTATTGCGTGTAATCACTGAAATGTTGACGACCTGCGTCAAAATTTCGCCGTTCAAAAACCTAGTACAATGATTTCAGAAAATCAATATTTCGCCCACAGAAAGGTTTCTTCCTCAATTTCGACATTGAAAAATACTTCGCAGAAATCGTTACAACATTTCTGCGATATTGTAGTTATCAGAATTCGCTTCCAATGAAGTCGATAGCTCCCACCCCTATAAAATCCAACGCTAGCACCTTCCAAAAGCAGCTGTGTGGTAATACTTCTCGTAACACCCCGGAAAGATAGTGGGTAATCATAGTACAATAACAGTGATGCGTGTCGCAAAGAAGTGTTTCATTTGGGAACAAAAAAAAAAAAAGGAACGCTTTCAGATAGTTCTCTTTGGCACCTATCTCAGACAAATACAAAAACAGAAACAGTAAGCAGACTGGAATTTGGCCGGATTGATCCGGATATTTTCGAACCGTACCGCGAACCGACTCAACTAATAGCGGATACAGCCCCCATGCTCTATATATTAGTGCCTCATTTTACACCAAGCTCACGCCATTTTTTTCCTGCCCACCTCCTTCTAGGACCTTTCTTCTTCTAGATTTCCAATACTCAGCATAAAAGCATGTAGGCGCGATTAAACGCCGGCAAACCTCCCCGTTTTTTCAATAAGGAGTATTCTCTCTTCCTCAAACGAAGTTTAAGACACGCCCAAGAAAAAAACCGCTGCGAGTCAGCGACGCGGCGCTCTTTTTTCTACGCTCTCGACACTGCAGCACGAAGGTCGCAGACAAAGGCAAATGTAACGATTCCGCTAAGCACTGCGGACGGAGGTTGCTGTCTGCATAGTAACACCCGCCTCTTTCTCGGTCCATATTCACATGCACATACCGTTTCCGCCTCGACTGCAACACCTGCGCGTCGCCGCGTGTCCTTTGGACAAAAAAGAAGCCCCGTTTGAGTCAGCGGGGCGGAATTGGTGAGGTACGGGCGAGACTGCGTGGGAATTCCATTGCGTGTGCATAAGGCACGGACGATGTGAGGGCACGTATGCAGACCGGATACAGTGCACGTTGCGACAAACTAGTCTCCACTATTCGGATTGACTGCAAACGTGGCTGGCGTTCACGCGGTGCACATCCCGCCAGGAGATGGGGACACTCACAATTCTTTGGTTATGGAATTGCGCAACCCTGTCGCTTCGGCGGGCGGACGGTTTGTTCTGCAACAACGTGTCATTTGTACGTTCCAGGCCGTGACGGTGTTCATATACGGAGAGAAAAGAAGCGCGGTCGTCAAGACAAGGTCCCTCGTCGGACTAATGAATAAGTACGCAAGCCACGCTACTCTGGAGCCCTCTACAACATCTCAGTAGGGATTAAAGGCCATTAGCTCACATGAACTGGCGCACTGGTGGCCCGGTGTTTGCGTCTGGTACGAACCGATCTGCTGCAGACGCGACACAACCGATTTCGCGTTTCAAGGAAGAAGCCCCCCCCCCCCCCCCCCCCCCTCCCCACAAAAAAAAAAACATTTGCTATTATTTGGAGGCGGCTGTGTCAGTGACGCACGCTTTAAAAAGAATCAGCGTATATAGATTTTAGCAGAGCCAACAGCCTCACTAGCATGAAGCGCTCTAGGTGTGCACATATTTAAGAGCCTACCGTGCACTACTACTGACTGCTTGTCCTTTTCACGCTAATGGATACCAGAGGGCAGCGGCGTTTCCTGACGCGTAAACCAGAAATGCCGTCCAGGCAACTTTTGTCGCCACGAGCTTGTTCTCTGCTCAGCTTTAGCATGATGCACTTTCTCTGTGGGACGTAAGATACGCACGTACGGAACAAAAGCTCTTCGCCGACAATGGGAGAGCGCGGAGCACGGTGCTTTGCAGCGGACGACCATCGAAGGACACGCCAAGACCGGGCGTATTTCCAAGTGGTGGGGGAATACTTCTAACGGGGCCTCTCCCAAGCTGGAAGCTGAATGCATCGTCCCTAATTACAGGGCACAGACTACGGACTCTTCCATTGAATAATCGAGTTTTGTGAAATCGAATTACCTCGGCCGCCACCACCGAAGTGTAACCGGCTTAGCCCGGTTGTAAAATAAACGAATTGGCCAAAAGGCAAGAGATTTGAGCCACCCAAGGTTGGGGATAAAATTAAGGGAAGAAAGCTACTCAAGCGACACCACGGCCACGAGAGCGGGCCCGGGGAGACTCCCTGGTCATCCCCTGGGAAGTATAGAGGGAGGGATTGGGTTTTGAGGGCATGGGTAGGAGGAGAAGAGGGGGGTGATGGGAGTTTGGAAGGGAATTGGGAGGACGAGTTTTTGCTCTGACCTTAATTTAGACGTCTGACTTCTTTTCAGGACTGATCTCTCGCCTCCAGAAGGGCATCAGACTAAGGCGAACGAGCGGAGGCAAGCTACGCGCCAACATCTCGCTCGCGTCGCAACGGGAAGACACTGCGGCGCAAAGCCTACCGCCGACCTGTTAACGATACACCGGACGCAAGTTGCTAAATGTTTAACGAACGTGTTTAGCTTCGTTTGTGGAACGTGCGTACTACTCTGGTGTGTAGCCCATTTGCGCAGAGTCTGGTGCACTGCTCCTTTGAGTATACACGCTTGACATTCCCGTTACGGCCAACTGTTTAGAAGCGGCATCACCCCGAATGAGGTTTTACTCACGACAAAATGTATGGCGTGTAATCACAAACTAGCAGCTATAAAAGTTGATTACTACCAACTTGGCACTAACCCCAAGTGCGTTTTTTAACGTCGAGCGCTAGCTTTTCCACTTGAGATGATACTGCCCTGTGAGCGAAGCCGGCCTGAGCGAAAGAATGCCCAATGGAAGAATGCCGAGCAAGTACGAAAAAAACAACTGCGGTTGATTCCTATAGGAATCGGTAAAATACGAAAGTGAAATGTGCAGCGACATCTGCCCGTGAGCATGAATTGGGGGTCGGCGGCTGTCTTGTGGGTGTACTTGGCGAGCGACGTCCTGCTGGCGGGTCGCTTCGGCAAAGGTGCACTGGCGTCATTTCCGTGACGGATATGACGTCAGTGAAACCTTGGTGTATGCCGCCATAGAACACTTTCGTGTTAAAATATAACACCTGAAAACGAACACCCCTAAGTATAACGTACTCTTTAGCACTAAAGGTTGCTTCCCCGCAAGAAGACCCTGTGCGCAGGGGTGCACCCTTTACAGGCCGCTTGCTTCGCTGTACTGGTGTCACTTCCGGGGCGGATATGACGTCAGCGAAATCTTCGTGTATCCGGGAATAAAGACTTTCGTGTTAAAAAGGCCGCATATGTGCGTGCTCACTTCCCTGCATACGTCGTCAAAGACAATAACATTTTGCCGCCCCTGCCACGTAAATACTACCTCTCTTCCTCCCCCGCCTATCTCTCACGCTCTTCCCCCTCGCGGTTCGCTCCTTCCACGAGAAACACGGGGGAGATTTGTGAAAGTCAATTTAATTTTCCCGCGTTACACTGCTCGTGCGCCATCTCTTGGAGCCTTTAGTTACTGTTCAACTTGGAACACTACTACGAGGGCCAGGCTCGCGCGAGCGCTTCTTGTATTTTCGAGTTAAAACAGTTTTCTCAACACGAGTATTTTTAATTTCCTATCACAAAAGTCAAGCAGCCATGTACATTTAGTCAAAAGACCGCTGCGAATGCCACTAATGAATTGATATTTTGATATTTTGGCGGAAATATGGCTAACGTTTTCCGTTTGCTGAACAATATTGGCAAGAATGAGGTATGTTTCCACATTTAGTGGTTCGGATAAATTTTATAGACCTTTCACTCAAGTATTATCTGAATTTTCGGCCAGAAGACTGAATCAAGGGACCTACAGACAGACCAAAATTTTTGGGTTTAAACAGATCACGAAAAAATGTATGGTTTTTATAAAAAGGACAAGGCGCCTCCGTTGCTGGGCAGCGCCCACGCGCGTCAACACATCATGCGGCACTATACTCGGGAACAAATTAAGAACGGCAATAGCTCATGTACGGTATACCACTCCGCCTAAGCGACAGACGCGGATGTCAACGGGCGCGCATGTTAGATGCAGAGCATCTGATTCACTCGCCTTGTCCCTCCGGCGTCGTCGTCGTTGTCGTCGTCGGCGTTGTCCACCCCTCCCCCGTTCTCCTCGCCGCGCCAGCTGCGCTCTCCGCCGCTCACCCCCCTCTCCTCTCCGATAGCGAACACTCTCTCGCGAGGGGCATTGGATTGGAGTGGCTTGGCTTGGATTGGATTGGATTTGGATTGGATTGGATTGGATTAAGGTGGATTGTGTTGGATTGTGTTCCGTCATAGCCGCGGCACGTTGCGTCATGGCCGCGGCAGACGCGCTGGGGCCGGCGCATGTGCAGTACTCTCTCTTCCGCGGTTTCCTCTCCTTCGGGCGCACTGCGCATATAACCGGTGTGCCGTTCTCCGGCGAAGCAACATCCACGCTTGGCTCAAACACCTAGAGTCCACGCCACTTTACAAGTACACCAACGTCGTCATCGACTGAGACCGGCTTACGCAGTCCCCTCAACGTTATGCGCGCTATAAAACGCGGTCCCTTCGCCGCTCCGCCTATGCGTCGCATCTAGACAGGGGTTCCCGCGAGGGGAGGTGGGAGTTTTTTTTTTTTTTTTTGAAAGGAGATTGCTACGAATGTGTGATATCGTCTGCCTTTACTCCCGTAGTTTGTTTGTCGTCGCTGCAGTAGTTTGTAAGCATATTAAGTACAAAAAAAATCCCGGAAACGGCTCGTGCCATGTTGAAAATATTCCCAGTAACGCCCTACTTGCGCCGCGCGGAGTAACATCCGTCTGTCTTGATGAGGCACAGCGGTAACTTCCGTTGCCGTTCTTAACTTTTACACGATCGAGTGTAGCCGCTCGGCGCTGCTGGACGCGTGTGGCAAGCGTGAACGCCGCCCCTGTTTGCTGCCTGCCAGATTTCGGGTGAACTCAAGCCGTGCTGACGTCGGCGCTCCGAGGCGTGAGCTCAGGCCCGGGGGGTGTATAAGCTTCCTGTAAAGCGCCACAACCTCAGCTGCAACCATCGGCAGTCCAAATCCACCGCCAGTTGATCCTGAGGCAAGACTCCGAGCTGAATAAGCGGAGGTGACGCTACAACGGCGCCAGAATAAGCAACACGAATTTATGGGCAATGAAAGGGACAGATGGACAGCTCCAGCAGCGAAACTCAGCTTCGGCTGGTGGAACGCGCGGAGAAGGCAGCGAGCTCCGACGGGATCCCGAAATAAGGAATCCGACACCACGAGCACTTTTTCTTCCCAATAAATTTCACTACTAAAAGCTGGAAGCAGATAAGCGCGGTGATGCCTTACTCAGTCGTGCCGAACCCACGCACAACCTCGCTTAGGTCTTGCCGCAGCCTTGCCCAACCATGCTAAGCAGGCAGCAGCCCTCGGACACGTCTATACAGCTCTCGCAATACCACCGCATTCGCCTGCGGAACGGTTCTCGAAGTGCGCGCTGTGTGAATGTCACTGCTAATTCGTGTATGCATAACCAGTCTTCACACAACTATAACGTTGCCACTGTTACGAATCGGCCAGCAACACGTGTTTTCCTGCATCAGCGACCACGTGGGAATCGACCATGTGCGCCCGCGTGTTGGTGAATCGTACTTTCGTGTCTCGACATGCCGGTTC
The DNA here is from genome assembly GCF_048455015.1 of Haemaphysalis longicornis. Classification (NCBI taxonomy): domain Eukaryota; kingdom Metazoa; phylum Arthropoda; class Arachnida; order Ixodida; family Ixodidae; genus Haemaphysalis; species Haemaphysalis longicornis. The sequence goes on along the minus strand of NW_027526445.1, from coordinate 122,857,450 downwards.
AGTCACCTCGCTTTGCAACACACCTCCGGCGGCTGTCAGCTTCCACGTACAAAGCCACGACGTTCGCCACACCCTTCAGGCACCTGCCTGACCTTCCCGGCTTAGACGTTTCGCTATCAGCGCGATCAGAGTTGATAGCGCGACCCCGGCACCTTTCAAGGACACTCTCCCCCCTCTCTCGGACGCCACAAGGGGCGAAGATGACTCGCGATCTTGGAAAGACTGTGCGTGTGTGTGTCTATGATTTCGTGGCGTGTTACTCTTGGGGGCGTTTTTTGGGTATAAAAGAAGCAGCACAAACGCTGATATTCATTCCTGTCTGAGCAGCGAATCCATGCGGTCGCTCTGCTCCCGTCCTGTATTGTAACCTCGCCCGTCGGGGCATTGTATGTTTTTTTGGCTTCGGCTCACCTCTCGCTATGAAGTAAACAGTTACGTTATCCTACTGCTCTGGACTTCTTCACGGCTGCAACACCGGCTGGCCGCTCGCACCATACACGCTACCCATCGTATGTTGGAGGCCACGGAGAAAGGATCGGGTGCCCCCGCCCGGTCGCAACAACTGGTTGGCAGCGGTCGGATGACAACTTCACCTGGAGCCAGCGGTGCGAGACCCAACACCACGGACGTCAAGGCGGCTTCGGACTTCGCAGAATTCACGGCGGTCAAGGGTGAGTGCGGGACTTTTCTTCACTGAGTTTTACCAGGCTTCTGAGGATAGCTGGTAGGGCGTCTGTTTTTGTCGCGTGGGTTATTCGCGCAAAACATTTTTTTTGGGAACAGTGGGAAAGCAGTACTCTAGACCGGCCATGAATTTGAAAGCGTTGAAAAAACCGCAGTTGTTGGATCTTGCAAATGAGTTGCGCTTGGAGGTTACGGACGCGCTGAGAAAGCCAGAGCTGATAGAGGCTATACTCGCTGTTGGGGCTGACGATGACGAGCTGTCCGAGTGCATTGAGGCGATCAATGACAGGGAGACCGCTAAACGTCAGGCTGCAGAGGCAGAGGCTGAGCGCCAGCGTGAGGAACGCGAAGATAGAAAGCGAGAACAGGAACGCGAGGAGAAGGAACGGGAGCGACAGCATGAGCGGGAAATGAAGCGTTTAGACGTCGAGGCGTCTCGACCTAGACATCAGAGTGGCAGCAGCGTGCAGTCTGCGGCGACTGAGCGACCTACGTTGCGAATGTGTGACCTAATGCGACCCTACAAGGTAGGAGAAGACATCGGTCTTTTTTTGGTCAACTTCGAACGTACGTGTGAGAGGGCCCAGTTTAGCCGAGACTCATGGCCGCAGAAGCTGCTTACGCTTTTGCCAGGTGAGGCGTCCGACGTGATGGCCCGCTTGCCAAAGGAGGAGGCGGAGGACTACCAGAAAGTCAAGTCAAGCCTCCTGCGTAAGTACAGGCTGTCAGCAGAGGCGTTTCGCCAGAAGTTCCGTGAAGCCGAGAAAGCTAGGGGCGAGTCGTACTCGGAGTTCGCCTACAAGCTTAAGGCCAATATGGAAGAGTGGCTCAAAGAGGCGGAGGCTTTCGGAGAGCACGACAAGGTAGTTGAGTGCTTCGGTCTTGAGCAGTTTTACCGCCGTCTACCAGAGAACCTGAGACTCTGGGTGCAAGATAGGCCAGGGGTAAGTACTGTGGATCAGGCAGCTCAGCTAGCCGACGAGTTCGTCGCACGTCGAGGTGCGCAGGGGCCGAAAGACGGCCACAAAGAGTTCAGGCCGAGGCCTGATAAGTCAGGGCCGAAAGGCAGAGCTTCCCAGGTAGACGGTGGAGCAAGGGAAGTCGTTGTAGTGGATAGAGAAACTGGCCACGATAACGAAGTGAGATCAGCAGACGCTGAGGAGCAGCGCAGAAAGAAAGCTTTCGAAGCGCGCAGGCAGGCTGCGTGTTACAACTGCGGCGAGACGGGACATTTCGCTGCCAGTTGTAAGAAAGGAAAACTCGTCTTTCACGTACTAGATCAGAGTGAGGACAGCAGGCAGTTTCTAGAGCCGTACGTACGGGAGCTAGTCGTCAATGGTAAACCGTGCCGAGTTCTTCGTGACTCCGCGGCGACGGTAGACATGGTCCACCCTTCGTGCGTTGAACCGGATCAGCTAACAGGGCAGTGTGTTTGGGTGAAGCCAGCCGTAGGAGCACGAAACGTTCGTCTACCGATTGCTAAGGTCAGCATCGGAGGTCCGTTTGGTGAACTTGTGACGCACGCAGCAGTATCCCCACAACTACTTCCGGAGTACAAGTACCTATTCTCGAACAGGTCGGATCAGCTGTTAAGGGAAAAGGGGTACAATTTTGAGAAACTGCCGAGGAAAGAACTAGCTGAGCTCGCTGCGAAGAGCTCGAGTAACGATAGGGTCGCCACCTCTGTGAGGAATGGCGAAACTCAGACAGAAAGCGATGATGGGGCATTTCTAGAGACTCACGACGGAGGGCAGCGTAAGTACACTGTGTGCAAGGTCCCTACGGTGAGCGGAGATGTTTCGTCGCCATGTTCAAAGTGCGCTAGATCACTGGAATCCCTGAAAACGGCTGTCGACCCGAACGCGAGCAGTTCGCGGGCAACTGAGCCGTCTTTTGAGACAGGGCAGCCTAGGTGTAGTGTGGTTCTGGCAGGAAGGAAGGAGAACGGAAACACGCTTCGGTCTTCGCGTGCCGAGGTTGTCGCTGAAAGCGCGAGGGACGACGAGGTAGTGACTGTTGGGAACTGCAAGGTGTCTAATGGGCTCGTCGTGCCCGTTTCACTCCCAGCTGATGCTCCCGTCGGTAGGTCAACATCGGCTGAGCTAGTTGAGGTTCCGGTGTCGCCTGTGGCTGCACCGAAGTCGGGAACCGACCAGCCTAGAAGAGAGAACGCAAACGTGTTCCGGCGTTTGCTTGCCGAACGCGTTCGTAAAAAGGCGAGCAATGAGGAGGTAGCAAAAACTTCAGCGCGTAATTGTGGCGCGTGTTTCAGTGCGAGCAAAGCCGTGAGCTCGCATCGCGTCGGGGGAACGCCGCTTAGAAGTCATGCGCGCCTAACGTATGAACGGGGGAAAATCCCGCTCGCTCCTCCGCGCGTTCGACCTTTGTCGAACAAGACGACCGGTGTCATTTCACGCGGTCACAGCAGCGTTGAGAGAACGGCTGCACCTAAAGTGCGGTACCGAAGGGGAAAAGCTCGGGGCATTGACGAGAGCTCAAATCGCAGCTCTCGGCGCGAGAAATGGCCTGTAGACGCCTGACTTTCTCAAGTTCATTCTTTTTCCTGAAGCAGGTTTCGCCCTTTATGATTACGTTTTTTTTTTGTGTATGGGACATTTCCAATCACGCGAAATGTCACCTTTCAAGTTTGTGCACTTGTCTAAAGTACTGCTGGGCTAAAATATAACTAGTGTAGTTAGTTATTAGCGTATTTTTTCGCAACTAAAAGCCTGGTAGATCTTCAGTGTGGATTTGTCTTCGCATTTGCCGGCGATGCGGTTGTGTCTTGCTGTGTTGTTCTGTTGCTTGCCTGACCAATCCAGAGACGTTCTTGGGGAGCCACTACTCGTCCAGTGATCGGCCATGTGAAGCTCCAGCACGGTGTCGTACAGCCCAGGCCTGGAGTCGAGCGTCTGCTGAGCACTTCACTGCGGAAGCATCCCTCCGGACAACGGTTGAAGACCCTTATCCATCGGGATCTCGGACCCCCGGCGGAGAAGCTGTTACGAATCGGCCAGCAACACGTGTTTTCCTGCATCAGCGACCACGTGGGAATCGACCATGTGCGCCCGCGTGTTGGTGAATCGTACTTTCGTGTCTCGACATGCCGGTTCAGTCACCTCGCTTTGCAACACACCTCCGGCGGCTGTCAGCTTCCACGTACAAAGCCACGACGTTCGCCACACCCTTCAGGCACCTGCCTGACCTTCCCGGCTTAGACGTTTCGCTATCAGCGCGATCAGAGTTGATAGCGCGACCCCGGCACCTTTCAAGGACACTCTCCCCCCTCTCTCGGACGCCACAAGGGGCGAAGATGACTCGCGATCTTGGAAAGACTGTGCGTGTGTGTGTCTATGATTTCGTGGCGTGTTACTCTTGGGGGCGTTTTTTGGGTATAAAAGAAGCAGCACAAACGCTGATATTCATTCCTGTCTGAGCAGCGAATCCATGCGGTCGCTCTGCTCCCGTCCTGTATTGTAACCTCGCCCGTCGGGGCATTGTATGTTTTTTTGGCTTCGGCTCACCTCTCGCTATGAAGTAAACAGTTACGTTATCCTACTGCTCTGGACTTCTTCACGGCTGCAACACCGGCTGGCCGCTCGCACCATACACGCTACCCATCGTATGTTGGAGGCCACGGAGAAAGGATCGGGTGCCCCCGCCCGGTCGCAACACCACACAAGGAATAAATTAGCGTTCTCGCGCTAATCCCCAATTCACCCCGTGAAACGACATTAACCGGTAGCAACCAACCACGCTCACGTCCACCCGCACCACGCTCAGCGGTGGTACGGCTCTCTCAAATGGCGTGCGATGTGAATTGCTGATTCGCATATGCTAATGAGGATATATAGATATATGAATAAGCTGAGCTAATTTCTATATGCATAACTACTACCTTTAACACAAAAAGTAACGTTGCCAAATGAAGACGAATTCGGCGCTCTCGCTCTAATCTCCAATTCCCCACGTTAAACGACGTTAATGTCTTTCCTCGATACGCGCATGCAGGGTGACATCACTAAACGAGCTGCTCCTATAACAATTTTTTTTGCAGCATACGCGGCACGAGCAGGTGCTGTGTGCAGACAAAGACATACGCGCACAGCAAAAAAAAAAAAAAAAAAAAAAAAACTTAGCGCGCTATACGCCGCTACGGGTACCAGTTTCCCTAGTCTGACAAGAGCCGGGTGAAAAATTAACGACGACAGGCCTCCGGTTTTCTCTGTATTCAGCTGACAGACACGGATTGGGCAACGGTATACCTGCTGCCGCGCTCGCACACGGAAAGGGTCCCGTGCACGCGACGCGCGCGCGCACACGTCACCGCTGTTTCGCCAACCGGTTCGCCTTGAGGTACACGCGCGGCTAAGGGGGGCGCATCATCGATCAAATAATTGCGCTAGTCTGAAACCGGGGCTGTCTTAATCGACCGATTCCCCCTTCATTGGGTGGCCCTGTTCCTGCAGAAAGCGTGGGGTCGTAATGCGCAGTCTCACAGGACGCATTAAGCGCGCCGTGAACTCATTTCATTCCCCGTATTTCTCTTCTTACCAGGAACTGGAAGGGAGTGTGTGTGTGGGGTTAAAGACGTTTAGAAAAAATCTCCGCGCGCCAGTGTTCACCGAATAAGTTACACAAAATTGGGGAAACATGATGGGACGTCGACGCTGGACGATTTTAAAATTATCTCTCGTGCGTTTTGTGGACGTGAGATGAAAGCGAGCGTACTGTAAGAATTTGGGTATTCGTGGCCTTAATCGAACTTGATTTTAACGCGAAAGCTTTCTTAGTTGAACTGATGGCGTCTTGTCAAAAACCTAATGCACTTCTCCGTAGATCGGTTGGCCGACCGAAATGCTCTGATAAGATTTCTGCGTGACACACGCGGCGCATGTGTGAAATTGCGCTTCCACTGCGTAAAAACGGTCCCCTGAAAATCGCGAAAAAGAAACAACGGTTCTAGGTAAGACAATTCAGGCATTGATCATGAAGACGGAGTGCACCAGTATACCTTTATCTAATAAACCACGTATGGGTATACATTTAGATCGTTCGTAGATGCGTTAATAATTGCTCACTGCCCGAAAAATCGTCACATTGGTTTGTTCCCTGTTTTCCCGGGGATCGACTGGACGCATTTTCAGCAAAAGCTGGACGACGGACTTTTAGCGAAGGTTTTGACGCACTTTTGGCGCGGTTTTCATGTTAGGAAGATTTCGGGATTCTCTCAACTTTCTTTACAAATTATTGTTAATTTTTTTATGCCATAGCATTAAATTACCCATTGACGAACAAGCTCGCGTCAGAGGCATGCCCAGCGTCCGGCGTCTGTATACCCGCTTGTAACTCTCATTTGTTGCGACGTGTTTGATAATTCGTGCGTAGAAAAAATACATTAGGCAAAGGAGCTCATTCATTGGCTGCGAGTTCGGGTATGCACCGGCCCAACGCCCCAATTGCTGCGAACTGTCACGTAGGTGCGAAGGCGAATATGGATTGGCTTTTCATCTCGGATTTTTTTTTTTTTTTTTGCAATTAATATTTGAGCTCAGTTTTTTGTGTCCCCGAATACTCGTATACTCGGTTCAAAAATCGCGGTCTTCGTGCAGCCTGATAGTCACAGCAGCCAGTGGCGACCGCATGCACGACCCACGAGTGCTTCTGCGATATCTGTCCAGGACGAGAACACTACCGCTTTGGACTTGCACAAAAAAAAAAAAAAAAAAAAAAAAAACGTTATCGGCGAAGTTAAAAGACTTCATCGTTACAAAAGTGTTATTTGCAGATGACCGGTAGCTTTAAACTTGATAAGATAGGACGGAAACAACATAAAAACGATCAGGGGGAGGGAACCGTCCTCACAAGGTAAGCTTCAAAGCGCACTTTCACGCAACACGAGTTAGTGTGCAGAGAAGCCTTCTGTCGGGCTGCAACGAATAAAAATTTCATTTCACTTCATTTTGGATGTGATAATAGTATAATAATACTGGCTTACAAATGGCTACGATAAAAAAATAATGTCATCGCGACGTTAAGGTCATAAATAAAAAGAGAGAAAAAAAAGCAGTGCGTCTCAGAAATACTATAAGAAGCGACCGCACGGCGTTCCGGCCCAGTTGACGCGATCGATTTGAAGGGGGGCGAAAGCAGCGAGACATGTTCCTTCACTGAGACCAAAGAATTGAAAGTTTGGTGAAACGGAGAAGTGACGGGTTATTCACAGTATTTCTGTGCATGATTTCTTAAAACCAAGTTCAAGTAATATACGCGTAAGGCGAGGCGCACGCTCACGACTTCGAAACAGCTAGTAAGCTTCATACACTACGCTACTCGCCACGAAATTCTCGCGCTACCAGTGTTCTCTATCCTTGAAGAAGCAAAGTCCCACGCTCTTGAAGCGCTGCCATAAATAGGCGTGGTACTGACGCAACACGCGGTGTTTCCCAATGTCACGGCTATCCCGTTGCGGCCTGCCGCACCGCGTAGCCTTGGCCATTACTCGCGCCTGTTTTCTTCCAAGTCGTCGTCAGCCGCGGAGGAGAGGATAAAAGAGGGATATCCTCATTACGCGTGCTCCATTTCCGGGAGGAGCGGTCGTCTCTGCCAAAGGGGGAAAAAAAAGCAAGGGGAGCAAGCCCGACCCTTGCGGAGCACCCTTCAAGATTCGAGCAGACCCGAAGGGGCTAGCGGGGGGAGGTGGGGGGTGGGGGCATGCTCTTCATCAGAAGAGACAGCGATGTCAGTTTGCCTTTAATCGGTACTATTCACTCCCGATTGAGAGCGGACGAATTTATCGGTGGCGGCACGGAAAGCTGTCGGCAACGACGTTCGCCTGACAGCAATTGAATTGTTTATTTGAACTACTGATATTGTCAATTCGCTGCCCGGTCTTTACATTCATAGCGTGGGGCATATGCAACCGCAAATATGAAGAAAGAACGTCAGGTGTCGTTTATCATTATCATCATCATCATTCCAAGGTTAACGCCTCTACCACTGACTTCCTGAGCTTTCCGAATCCATTTTTGTGCACCCAAATTTCATTACTCCTTCGAGTTATCGGTCTTCCATTCCTAGTTACGTCTCTCAGTAGCCACTTCGGCACCATCGTGATCCCCCAGTTGTCTGTTCTCCGCCTCGCATGCCCAGCCCTACTCCACCTCTTCATCTTAAATTTTATCTATAATGTCTACTACGCGAGCGAGATCTCTAATCCAACACACTGGTTTCTTATCTCTACTCGTTGCCGTTATCATTCTTCTTTCTATGGATCCTAGGACAAAGCATACTGCTCCCAAAAATGTTGCCGGAATTTTTCGCATTCATACTCCGTGTAAATCCGTGAGGAACTGCCTCAGGTTTTCCCGCTGACAAAGATTATACAGAGTATTTGGACCTCACTGGATCCAAAGTTCGAAAGTTGAAAGTTGGGCTCTGGCGAACCGCACTTACGCTTGAGTCGTAAGGAGCTCTATATGTACAGTGGAGGGGACACACAACCAATTTATAAGCTGCCCGTTGCTTCAAACGTGCGCGCGTGAATCGCGGAAACGCGGTAGTTTTCTTTTCGTTCGACCAAACGCGGATTCACCAGCTGAATTTCAGTTTTAGTGGCTACGGCGTTGTGCTGCTGAGCACGAGGTCGCGGGTTCGATTCCCGGCCGCGGCGGCCGCTTTTCTGATGGAGGCGAAAAGCAAAAACGCCCGTGTGTAAGAGATTTCGGCGCCCGTTAAAGATCCCCAGGTGGCCAAAATTAATCTGAAGCCCTCCACTACGGCGCGCCTCATCGTCGGCGTCGGCGCGTTAAACCGAACAATCAATCAATCAATTTTAATTTTCTTGCCATTCTCTCCGCATTCTGTACGCTCATTCAAGTTGCAGTACAGCAAACACTCGTTGCAACAAAGCCTTCGGACAAAAAAAAAAACTGGCTTCTTTATAACCGATATTTCGTTAAAAGCGGATATGACGCGCTCTCTGGACGCTGCAACGTGAACCACGAAACACCTCGAATGAAGCAAAATCTCGAATAAAGCAACGTCGTTGCAACCAGTGTTTACTGTATACTTTAATCTCAAGGCGTTCGGCAAATGAATAGACGAAGACGGGAGCTTCGCGCATCGGCCTAGACAATGCCAGCTTGCACGCAATGATTGATACCTCTCCTCGCGACGATAGCCCTCGTTAACGCCGAGGCGAGAGCATGCGAGCCTCGTATATTGCTCTCCCGGCGCCTCCCGCAGTGTTTAGGCCGAGATCGTGACCCTGGCCGCCAAGTAGGTCGTAAACTCTTTCAGTGAAGCGAATAACAGCTGCTCCGTATAACCGCATCCCCCTCCTTCCTGAAGGCTGCGGCCAGTTTACCACGTCCGTCATGCGACGCAGTAATGCGGTCCCGCTAAAGAGCTACTGATCGGACCGGTTTCATCATCAGCATCATCGTCGTCGTCGTCATTATCATCATTAACCTGTCTATTCCCACTGCAGGGCAAATGCCTCTCCTATAGATCTCCAATTATACCGGCCCTGTGCCAACTGCGACCAATTTATCCCCGCAAACTTCTTGGAGCAGGTTTGAGGCCGTGTAATACAAAGTAGCTCGCATCTAAAGAAAATGCATTCGTAAATCTCGCCCGCAAAACAGGCAGTGCATGTATGCTCGTCGACTCTCGCGATTGTTGGGACAGCTTAGCTGGTGCAAAGGCCAGTTATCGGGAAAGCCAGGTGCAACCGAATATGTTCATCCGCGCTGAAACCGAACGACTGAATAAATAGATAAAAGCGAACGCTCTCCCCCATCACACACGCACACGTAGTCGTTAATCAGTATCTGAACAAGAAGAACAAGCGTTTAGGTGCGGCTTTAACTTTGAAGCTTACATAAAACGCCCACATACTTCGCTTTCTAGCTACCGCCATCCATCGTATACTACTGCAGTTTGGAGGTGGGCAGCCGCAGCAAACCTCGACTTCGCAACCCTTTTTTTATGTCTACCTCCGAAAGTACATGTATATCGTATCCCATCTCGACAAGATGAAGATCATATCTGAGTCTCAATCTTACTACGAGCGACCGACAGTCGACACACCATTTGTTCCCTCCCTCGAAGATTGATTAGAGCGCAGAAAAATGCGTACCATAACGCCGGGCGGCGAACGAGTATGTATACGCGTGAGCGCCAATATCGCATACGCCCCGTTATTTCCCCTTCAAAACAATTGATCGTTCCTGCTCTTATAAGTTAGGGATCTCTGCGGCGAATAGTTAGCTACGAAAGTTTCTGCCCGTAGCATACCGGCAACGCGTAAGCTTTCGCTCTATCGTCCGAACGAAAGAGAGTTTCGTTATACTTAAAATATCCGTCTCCTCCCACGCCATGGCATGTTTTTTTTTTTTTCTATCTGAAATGCTGACACGTTGGAAAGCGATCCCCTCCTTAAATAAGGTTAGCGGCGCGATGCACCAGACGCGTCACATCTATAACCAGACCCGAACAAAGTCAGAGCAGCGAAACGCCGCTCACCGGCCACGGAAGCGACCTCCACCCGGAAACCGTCACCTCATTCCGCGCCGCAGCAAAGCCTTTTTTTGTAGTAAGTACGCTCGTGAAAGCTCTCCGGTTCACGTCCTTGTCCCCGATCCCCGTCTTGTTCGGGTAAGAAAAAAACAACAAAAACTGACCTCTGGCCGTGTGGATGTGCAGGTCGTACTGTCGGCTCGAGAGCACCTGCATTCCCCTCCTGACGCACGGCGGCTCGGTGTACGGCTCGTGCACGGGCAGGTGCCTCGGCCTCGACGCCGAAGGCGACGCCGGCACGTCGGCCGGCGGGTTGCTGTACCGACGCATAACGTCGTCCTCCTCCAACGCCGGTCACCACTCAATCCCCCGCGCCTCCGCCGGGCCGCTTCGCCGCAAGGCACGTCGCCCCCGACGAACCATCGACGAGACGGCCGCCGTCGGCTCGGTGCTGTGGCGAGCACACGTGCACGCAACCACGACCACGACCACCAGCACTCACGACGTATGTAGGCTGTCGTGCGGCGATATGCTCTCCCGCGTGGCAGACGAAAACGAACAAAACGGAGCCTCTCCAAAGTCCGTGCCTGAGTCGTGAAGTGCCCTCGATTAATAACAGTAGCTAGAGAGCTGCGGGTGCAAGCCGGCACCGCTCAAAGGAAGCCGACGGCGGCCCTTCGCTCGGGTGTGCGCGGAGGTCTAGCTCCGCTCGCGTCGTCGTTCACAGCTCCGCCTCTGCCGGCGGCGTCGATCGAAATGTGCGCGGATTTCGCCGGCAGCGAGAGCCGGTCACCAGCGCAGGCAGCAGCAACGCTTCCGCCCTGCGCGCCGTACTACGCTTCTGCCCGTCGCCAGCAGGTGGGGGAGGAGGTCGCGTAGCCGCCGCGTCGTAGTCGCTATGGCAACAGAGCCTCTTCACCGTCGCTCTTTCGTACCTGCTTCTTTCCTTGATTCTTCGTTTCTTTCTCCTCACCGGCAGCTCATCGTACGTATAGATGGATGAACGAGAGATCCGGATGACCCTTTAGCCTTTCTCCGTCCCGTTTTTTCGATGCGGTGCCGAAGAGGAGGCGACGCTAAGCTAAACGTTGTACATCAAGTCTGCGTGGATAGATGACACACCTCCCTTCCCTTTCTTTCTATCGGCTGCGTCGCAGTCGGAGATTGCGTCGGTGGAAGCGGTTTCTCAGAAGAGCAAGGCCGCCGTTTTTTTTTTTTTCTCTCTCGTCCGGACGCGGTGTCCTTCGACTTCGTTTTCTTCCAGCCACCCCCTCTCTCATTTCTCATTATTAGTTCTCAGCCACTTTCTCTTTGTTTCTTCTTTCAAACGAGGAAAGGAGGGCAGTTAGAAATACGGCGCGTTTGTCTAAGCGCGCTCGCCGTCGGGAGCGCCGGCGCCGGTGAAGGTCGCACGCTCTATCGGCTATGAGGGTCACGATTACGCGAGCAGGCGAAGGAGAGGGCAACACAAAGCGGTGCGAGGGAGGATGAAGGAAAAAAAACAAAGGCAAAGATTAAAGACTACATGATAGTAAAAGCGAACCACGTGGTTCTTCAGTTACAGCTTTTGCATTTCTCCCTCTCCCCTTCTCTTCGTCCCCTCCCCGCACCTGCGCCTTTCCTTCCGAGCAGCCTAAAAGTGGCAACACCTTCCAGATAAACGAGGCGCGTAGATGTTTGCACCGTCAAGTCACCGTTACAAAGCGGCAATGCGGTACTATCGAACCAGATAAAGGTAAATAAAAGAAGTTGGGGCAGTTTTTTACGGAAGAAAAGAAAGATAGTTGATGAGGAACAGCGCGTAGGCCTTGTGTACTAGTAGGTGTTCGCCCCGCGCGCGAATGAGCGCCAGGCCTTGGCGTAAGCTAGCTGGCGACAGCAATGAGGAAGAAAGGTTGGAAATGAGGTGGGCTGCGCTAGCCGACCCTTGTATGCGTGCATACAGAAAAAAAAAAAAACGTTATGCGAGCGGCGAAGCAGAGCGAATAAACGAATCAAGCTGAGGGAAATTAACGCGGGGAAAGAGAAGAGCTCCGTATTGGAGAGAGGAGGCATGAGAGGCTGACTGGACTGACACGCCCCGAACTTAGAGAGAGAGAGAGAGAGAGAGAGAGAGAGAGAGAGAGAGAGACGGTGTCGGCAGCAGGGAACGAAGGTGTGCAGTTAAGAGGGAGGTGAAAGGTGAAAGAGTTAACGACGTCCATTGATGTTCGAGAGACATTTCGAACAGATGAGCCTGGCGGCGGCGGCATCGTGCCCTAGGCAGATTAACGCTGGTCGTACGGGGTGTATGTACAAGAGCCGCGTCAATGGGTCGCCGTCAAGGCCCGCCGCACCCGGGGGTTATTATTATTACGCGGGGCGGAGACGTCAAAGAGGCCGCCTCGTTACAGCACAAGCGACCATCTGATTGCTATGCGTCCTCTGCGAATACATACACAAATGGAGGAAACGACATTGAGATCGACTGAAGCGGGAAAAATTCAGGCATACAGCGGAATTCGAATCAGAAGCTTCGTACGGCGGGGTCTGTTAGTAAACTATTTCGTTGTCCTTTCAGCAATTCTCGCTCCTCACGTAATCAAGGTATATGCATCACCTGTGCAATTCCGGACACCACTGTAAAGCTATATTTAGGGAGATCCTCGATTTCGAAACGAAAGAGCTATTTGACACTTCTCGCTCACATACGATCGTGTCCTGCAGATGATCTCTCCACCCCTTACTCCCCTAGACTAGCAAAAGCAATCTGGCCCACTCCCCTGCAGTTTATATCCCAGCCCCGTATTTTTAAAGACGATGGTCCTCTTTGGACTAGGTAAGCCCGAAAAATGTCTTGTCTGTCTGTCTGTCTGTCTGTCTGTCTGTCTGCCTGGCTGTCCTTCTACAGAATCTGTCTCTAGATGCAGCCATGCGACCACAATACAGTTGAACACGGATATATCGAACACGGATATATCGAATTGTTGTCTATAGCGAACAGTGCAAACATCCCCTTGAAAATCCCATGCAAAAGTATAGGGCTGTTGTGCGCGTGTATCGAACTCCTGATCACGGGCAAATTCGATATATCGAATTCCGCGCCGAAGGTGCCCATGAAAGTTTGCTTCCTCTGATGGGGTGGAGTTCATGATAATGTTGACTCATCGCAGGAGCTGCCTGGCTTGGTGAGACAGAGGCGGCGTCCGCGGCATTCTGTCGCTTCGATGACCTTCAACAGCTGTTTTCACGCTAGCACGAGGGGCAGCTCCATGATAGATAGAACGCGGATAGTGGTTGGGGCGAAAGGACATAAAGGAGCAAAAGAAATTGACCGGAGGCACTCTTTTTCTGTGATTGAGCTGTTTGGTGGCTCGTGCAGGGGGACTGATGTGGCGTTGTATCTTTGTTTTGTCCAAGGCATTCATTTCGGAGCAACGAAGGCGGGAATTCGTCGGGCGCAGGCTGCTGAAAAGATGTTCGTTAAAAAGGCGTTCCGAATTCCTCGCAGTAGTTTTGAGGGCGATGCACGCATCAACGTTGACGTAAAGGCGAATGCAGCACAACCCGCCCCGGCTATTCCGAAGCGTGTCGGGTGCAAAGCGACTTCGTTGCACGCCTCCAGATGGGGAGATGTTCGGTTCGGATACTAAAGATAACGGCACTCAGTGCCTGACAACGTTCCCAACCGCCTACTGCAGCCGAGGTTTCGTCAGCGTTATTCGGTTCTGTTGTGGCACAGTGTACAGCGTTGATTTTCTCATTTGTGCGTGTTTGTAATCTTTAAGACAATTTCGCAACCTTTACGACGCAGAAGAAAAAACAAGCGAAGCTCAAAGACATTTCAATGATAAATAAAGTGCGGTGGTCATCATGCTGCAGTTCGGAGTTTCCGTGGTTTTAGGGTTAAAACGGTACACTACCGTTTTCCACGACTTCAGAAAACTCTCAGTGATGTGCAGATTTGTCAGATAATCTTCAGATAGGCGTATTTTATATATCGAATTATCGATATTTCGAATTTTTTCGCGATCCCCTTGGAGTTCGATATATCCGTGTTCGACTGTATTAAAAAAAAATCTTGAACGAGACGTTATACCGCCAAAACCTTTCCGAACTACTAAATTTGAAAACGTACTTCATACTTGTAAACACGTTGAGCAAAAAAGAACACATTAGACATATTTGATTTGAAACGTCAATGCGATAGTGGCACTCGCAGTGTTGTTTTTTTTTTTTTTTTTCAATTGAAAGTAGGTGTGGGCTTGATATTTGCGATGGGAAATAAAACGTACGCGTTGAAACCAATATTGCGACCTGACAAAAATACAAAAAGAGCTCGCGCTACCCTGACCTTCGTGGCGGTGTTTCAAGTTTAACAGTAACAAAAGGTTCCAGTAGATGGCGCGAGACGTGGAACGCGGGAAAAATAAATTGAATTGACCTCAGAAAACTTTCTCCGTGTTCAGAGGACCGAAATGGAAGAGTAGAGCGTGGAAGGCGAGAGAGAGAGAGAGAGAGAGAGAGAGAGAGAGAGAGAGAGAGAGAGAGAGAGAGAGAGAGAGAGAGAGAGAGAGAGAGAGAGAGAGAGAGAGATTTACGTGGCAGGGGTGGCAGAGGACTATTGTCTTTCAACGACATTTGCAGCGAAGGGGGCAGATAGGCGGTCGACTTTTTTTCTTACACGCATCGATCACGAAAAAGGAGTACAATAGTATACCCTTATTTCATAGGCCAGGTATCGGTATACATTTACATCGTTCGTAGATGCGTCTGCCGTGCGCGCACTGGCGCGAAAAATCGTCGCATGGGTTCGTTCTTCGTGCACGATTTGGATCTTTGAAAGTTTGACAATTAATTGCACGCACTTTCAGCGAAGGTTGGACTCACTTTTAGCTTTCGCACTTCTCTCTCAACTTTCTCTAGGAAGGGGTGGAAATTTTTTTATCGCAATTTATGATAACATAGTCGTATATATATATATGTGCCAGAGGAGGCCGGAGCTACGAGGGAAACCAACTCCGGATAAGCGCATATATATGCTCGTGGAATCGTGTGCTCTTCTTATTAAAAATAGTACTGTAGTAGCGGAGAAAACCACACCAGGAAAGTGGTTCCACATTTTCGAGCAATAATATTGTGAACAACTTTTGTGAACACGAAAAAACGGGGCTTTTGGCCTGTATTTTAACGTAACTATACGTGATACATTTAGATCACGTTTTAGATCACGTGATACACTTAGATCGCGTAGATGCGTTTACCGCATCAACGAACGCATCTGCTATCGAACGCAAGGACCGGGCAGCTTTATTTGCCCATGTTAGAGCCGCATTTTAACGTCCCTCTGTGAAAAAACAAAACAAAACAAGTCAGGCCCGAAAAGGCACTACAATGTCGTTCGGGTATTTCGTAATTTCTCATTACGATACATGGACACCCTGACGAGACTGAGCAGCAGACAGACGGTCCCGGAATGAGGCCGCACAGATTAATCAGAAACATATATCTGCTCTTGCTTGAAACACATGCACGGTATATCCGTTCGTAGTTGTATAGACATTTCCTCAATGTGACAGCCCCGCATTTACGCTTGACATTGGGCTTACAACAGTTTCCCTCCACGATGACTGTTGCAACAGACGAGGAAAACCCGAACATGGGATAATGACAGCTGGTTGATATTTCGCTTTATTAGAACGTTTATATCCCCGCCAGTACTCAAAATGCGGATTTAATGAAGCTTGAACATGCCATACGAGTTCCCTTTTTATTAAGCTATATTAACGCACTATTTTTATATTGCGCGGGGTTGTAGTGGATGTCTCGTATATGTTTTGCTAGCATAGAGTCGGGAAAATGGCGTTCTGCTTCACCGTTTGGTTCGTCTTGAATGGTGTGTATATCGCCTGCCCGATGCACGCGTTGCGCAGGAGAAAACATATTCCGTGTGTTAACTTACGCAGCCGCAACTGTGCGCTTGGCCTGCTTCTGCCAGTACTACGTATTCACAATCCTGAAGTGTTTACGAACTTCACTGCATAATGCAAATATGCCGGGTAATTAAAAAGTAGATGTTGGGGACCTGCAGAAGCACCAGCTACTCATTCTCGCGCTAAGAAATAGATAAGATTACACAA
The DNA here is from genome assembly GCF_048455015.1 of Haemaphysalis longicornis. Classification (NCBI taxonomy): domain Eukaryota; kingdom Metazoa; phylum Arthropoda; class Arachnida; order Ixodida; family Ixodidae; genus Haemaphysalis; species Haemaphysalis longicornis. The sequence goes on along the minus strand of NW_027526445.1, from coordinate 122,841,125 downwards.
AGTACAGAATCTTGGCTCCGATTCAATTCTTGAATACACAAAAACACCATCGCGACTAGTAGGAGCCAAGAATGTGTTGTTAGATAGGAATATCGGAGCGTTTTCTTTCTTTTTGCGGCTTCCGAGTTTTGTATACAACTGTTTGGCGATTGGCCAGAGGGTCGGGGTTGGGAAGAGCGCAGCATAGAGTGCATCATAAATTACATAAATTAGCGCGCTTTAGAGAAAAAATGTGGACTTAAAAGCCTAAGCCTCGAGCTTTCATTTTATGTTCGTGTATTCGCCTGTGTGGTTTTTCCTAGCAAGGCCCGTGCCAACTAGCTCACAGAGAAGAATGCGTATTTGTCGTTCTATGCACTCAACATAACCTGGCCGTTTCCTACTGCACCCGATGACGATGCGGTCGCAGCTTTCTAGTTGCTAAAAAGCAGGATAAGGCTGACGGAATTGGCTTATTTTTTTTTCTTGCAGAGCAGCCTTAAGTTTCTGCAGTAATTGCAATGTACGCACTCCTTAATCTTAGTGCTGCCCAGTTTTCGCTATAGCGAACTTTTTTCGCTTTTGCCGGCGATCCGGTTGCAGCAAATATGTTCTTAGGAAGTATAACATACGTGCACTCAGACACGCTATTTTTTTTCTCCTCGATAGAAAAGCGGGCGACTAAGCGGAACGCACGCAAGCCGGATTCTCTGATATCCCGTACAAATTCCGTCCGTTACACCGCAATCGACCCCCTCTCTTCAGGCCGAACACGTTTGAACTCACCCGTCAGGTAGGCGGAACCACAAAGGTACAAGCTATTAGTCATGTCCTGGCAGGTTAAATTCTTCCCTTGAATACAGATCGTTGAAAAACAGGACCAGTTAGAAACGTTCCGCAGGAATTAATCGTTACATGCTTGCACTCTCACATTTCGTCCTGCGTTTTACACCTGGTCGCTTCTTTGCAAATAGCGAATTACGAAATTTACGCTAACTGGACGTATATACAGAGGAAGGAAGACAAACAATGCGCATTGTTCGTCTTCCTTTCTCGGTATATACGTCCAGTTAGCGCAAATTTCGTAATTCATAATGTACCAACTAGCCCATTTTACAATTAACCTTCGCTACTCCATTCGTTCTTTCCTTAACACACACATAAAACAGAATTTCACCTCTACCAGCTTGCGGTTCCCACGTAAAAAAATGAAAGAAAAAAAAAACATTCATTTGAGTGTTCTTTAATTTGAACATTTTGTATGCTATCTGTTCCAACCAACTGTGCTAACTCGAACTCACGTTAACCAAGCCAGAATACACCACGACACTCAAAAACACGCGCGTCGAAACACGCGTGCGGAGTAGTAGTTTTCAAGGACTTCTTGACCGGACAAGGCGGACAAGGCTCGCGTGATGACTATAACTGCCAGCATGAGCGCTATCATGCTTGTGTAATCCTCACCCTGCGTCCGTAAAAGCTTCGCTAAAACAAGCGACCTAACCCGGCTGCTACATTAAAAAGAGAAATGTCGCGTGCGTGCGTACGGGAGAAGAAATACTTCGTTACAAAATCAAGCTGGAGGGTTGCCCCACCGAATTTTCAGAGTGCCAAGCCATTGCATCACTTTCTTCTCGTTGCTTTTTTCCTGGCAGCGTTTAGCGTTTAGAAAAAAAAAATCTCCGTTCGTGCTCTCTCCGATAGTACATGCAGAGGCCTGGGGGTAGGAGCTGCTTGTATCACGATATTCGTCACCTTACTGATCGATACTTAAATCCCGAAAGTATACTCTTCAAATATTTGCCAAGTACTTCACATGTGGAGAAACACGCGGGAGAGAGAGAGAGAGAGAGAGAGAGAGAGAGAGAGAGAGAGAGAGAGAGAGAGAGAGAGAGAGAGAGAGAGAGAGAGATGCCATAGCAGCAACAACCGCCAAGCCTGCACAAAGTTTAGGTGACGCTGACCGAGCACCCGCTTTTTTTTTGTAATTTACCCTCGGAGGAGGCGCTAATTGCGATCGCCACCGCTTCGCGGCACGAGTGACCCACTTCCTGAAAGGTCGGCGGAGGCTAATCTAAAAACGTTGGGCGGAGGTGCGCTACGGTCAGCGCGACGCCAACCAGCGCCATCTGCCGCCGCCGTCGGGACTTACTCGCACCGTTGAGGCGGGCTCGCGCTTTGAAGTATTAAGATTGCGTGCAATTCGTTGCGATCCTGATATCCGCTACGCTGGGATTCGCTGCATTTGTAACAACGGAAGGAGAAGAAAAATGAAATGAAACGACAAAAATAGAATGCTTCTGTCAAAGCAGCCTTGCAGCGATTCCAGGCAAGCTTACCCAGTAGTTGTGCCACGTGGGGAAAAACAATACGCAACTTTGGGGGTTGAAGAAACTTATCCTCACCATCGTCTAGCTTTGTTCCGAAACCAACCAACCAACCAACCAACCAACCAACCAACCAACCAACCAACCAACCAACCAACCAACCAACCAACCAACCAACAAACCAACCAACCAACCAACCAACCAACCAACCAACCAACCAACCAACCAACCAACCAACCAACCAACCAACCAACCAACCAACCAACCAACCAACCAACCAACCAACCAACCAACAAACAAACAAACAAACAATACAAAACTGGCAAAGCTTGCACTAAGCTAGCGCAAAGCTTGAACCATAGTGAAGCTGCAGGATTTCTGTATAACTGAGCACTGGAGGACACATCACTATGCATTTGTAAAAGTTCGAAATTTTGTTTTCATGCTCCGTCGTTGCACCGAGCATTACATACCAAGCATTACATGCGCGGCAGCTGGCTTGACGACAGCTGGGGCGCAGCGGCGGCACAACGGCGGCGCGTACGTGCACGACGCATGCGCGGCGTTTTTGGAGTCGCATCGAGGTTCCGTGTTACGCCGGCCAGCTGTGCCCTTGTTGGTTGCTAGGCGACGCGAGGCGCTCCTCGGAGTTTTCGCCATTTATTTTTGTTTTGCTAACGCGACTGCGCGAGTCGGGGTCGATCAGCGGTCGCCGCGAGGTACGCGCTCACGGGAACGGTCGACATTTTGTTGGTATTTTTAACTCGTTACGCATTACGCGCCACACATTACGGCCAGTTACAACATCTTCACTGTTAAAAAAAAAAAAACAAGGAAACTCCGAAGTTTCGTGGCAGGAATGATGATCGGGGTGACAGCCGGCTCCATGGAAGGTAATCAAAAATCAAAATTTTTTCAGCTTACGCCATTGCGCACTTTCTGGGGTAATCCTGTAGCTTTTCCGCGGAGCATGCCTTTTAGGGCTCAAATCACCCTTTGGAGCGTGTTGTACCGGCAGGTTACGTTCCGGGGTTATCCCGAGAATGCAAGGCGTGCGCAATGCGCACACTAAGCAACAAATACTTTCTACCTTTCTATACTTTCTGTACAAATACTTGCTGTAGGGAATATTATCGTAGAACCCAATTTAAACGGCTGAAGGACGTGCGCGCGTTCCCCCAGCTCCTTTCTAACGTGCAACAAAACCTTTCAGGATTGGCTTGGATTAAGAATAAGAGCTCCTTTCTAGCGTGCAACAAAACCTTTCAGGATTGGCTTGGATTAAGAATAAGAATAATGGAGGGAAAAATAAGGTGATGGATAAGAAGAAAGGAGAGAAAGGAAGAAGCCGGAGAAAGGGGAGAAGAAGAAGAAAGCGGACGACGTAAAAAGATAATAAAAGTTTATTGCGTATAAAGAAAAAAAAAAGGAAAATAAAACAAGCGGAACAAAAAACGGGAAGAAGATAAGCACTCTAGAGGGAAGTCGAACGAGAATAAAACTCGAACGTGGTTTCTAGAAGTTTCTAGCAATGTTTCTTTGTTCGTATCTGCAGCCTTCCCTCTTTGCTATCCAGATTGCGTCTGTTTGGACATTAATATAATTTAATAATATAATAGCGCATTATTTCCCATCGAATGATCAAAGAGGAGGAGGAGGAGGAGGAGGAGGAGGAGGATAAACATCTTTATTATGTAGCAAATTTGTATAACGTCTTCGGAGGTGGAGTCCTCAGTCGAGGAGCCCACATGCTTTGTCAGCCACTACTGTGGGTATAAGCTTCTGAAAGCAGCAGCTTGAAAGTAGCCCTTATAACTTTAGCTTTCGCGTTGCGTTTGCTGTTGTTGGGGTTGGACGCCACCAAGTAGGCAACGGGACAAAGGGACGTGCAGCCCTCCTTCCCGTGCGTGTTCAAGATTTAAGTCGATCTGGGTCGGACGCATGATATGGGAGCATAGAACGTCGGTGGATGACACACTCTTTCCCTTTCTTTATTCCGTCTGCAACGGTCAGTCCGCATACTAGACCTCATCGTGGCAGACGATCAGCGTTTGTTCACCCACTGGGAGAGTGGAGGAAGTGTCGGTCAGCAAGCACAGCACTGACACAACCGGACGCCTTCTTCCACAAAGCGTTTTCAGCCAGGAGACCGCGGCAACAAACCATTTCCGTTGTTGGGCGGCCTGTTCTCCGACGTAAGAATATTTGAAGAGCGGCAGGCCACCTATCGCCTTTCTAATAGCACCTTTTTATTTTTATTTTTGCTTGGCACTCTCTCTGTCGTACAGACGAGGAAAAAAACAAAGATGGAAAGGAGGCGCTGGCCGGTTGCGCCAGATGCGCCGACGCGCGCTTTGGCGGCGCCAAGGTCGCCAAGCTTCGGAGACAATGCGGGACGACGCCAGCTGGCCCTATTTCGCTTGCTGGCGCTTAGTTGCGCGGCACATGGCAGGGAACTACGTGATTTTTTGCACATGTCTCCACTGCAAAGCGTTATATAGCGTGAGCATCGGATACTGACAACAGAAAATGTAGGAGAAACTTGCTAATTTCCTTTTGAGGCTCTTTGCCACTTTAATAGAGGGTCTAGGCAATAAACTACTCGGCCACAACCAAAGATGCCATTATCTCTTGCGCCTCGATCAAATCTCACTCTTCGAGGGTAGCTGAAGAACTAGGCATCACCCTGGTCATTGTCCACTCTCACTCGTCGACTGTAATTACTACTAATCACCGACTATCAAGATGCACGTTGAAGTTTCCTGGCGGGGGAGGTTGCCCCTCTACTCAAAAGCCCCTCGTGTGGGATTAACCCAAAAAGGACATTGGCCTTCTAAAAACACCCCATCTATTTATTCCTCGCTTACGGGCAACACGTCTGCCCATCAGGAAGCCCTCCCCCTTACCTACCAGGCAGTGCAGAGGAGTTACCGGCGTTCTTCCCCTTGGCCACATTCCAAGACACCGCTCAATATTACAGATTCGCTCGACAATATTACTCTGGTCGCTTCCAAAACAGCTTCCAAAACATCGCCTTCCAAAGGAAGGCGATGAAAAAATAACTCACCTGCTTCAAGCCAAAACTTTCCCTCATCCATCGCGGCTCCATTCTAAGTACCAAACCGACACTTTGCAGAATGTCAATATGCTCCCAACCAGAGGCCTCCCATCATACCTTAGGGGGGTGCACAGAACCCAAACTTTCCACTTTTACCCTTTTCATTCCCCTCCTTCGAGCTGTGGGATCATCTGACGAACAGTGGTCAACAGGAGACCGCGGTTTATTCTGGCGTCCAGAGCCAAGCCAGCCAAACATGGACGAGTCCGCAAAGCGTAATAAACTTTTCTGACACTCAAAGAATTACTAAAAGGCATTTGATTCCGTATAAACCGCTGCGCTGATGGAAGCACTGAGGGAACAGTGAATTGAGTAGACGCTCGTAACGCTCTTGGTGGACATCTTCAAGAAATGTACACGCACGATAACGTGTCATAAAAAGAGCGGAAAGTTCCCAGTTGAGAAGGGTGGCAGACAAGGACACACCATCTCACCAAATTACAAAATTATTTTCGGCGTGTGTGGAGGAGTTACTTGAAAGCTTCATTGGGCGAACTCAGAGCGCGGAAAAAGGATGTGCATATATCTATGTGTGGCCATCAGTTTGGTGCCTCACTTCATTGTTTGCGCAGTATTAGGGAGAGAGTATGCAGCGCTCTTGGAGCGGGAAAACCTCCCCTTCCTCAACCTCCCTGTCTTCGCACACACGCACGAACTCCTTCCTGGCAAATACATCCTCGCTTCCGTGCGAGTCGCTGCGTGATTTACGGGCCACAAGAGCGGCGCCATGCCCACGAAAGAGTGAGGAGGGAACGGTGCCCGCCTTTCCTTTCTGCTGAGGGAGCACTCCAGAGGAAGCAAAGAGAAAAGAACGAAGAGAAGGAAGCAGTACACGTTGAAACGGGAGGAGTAAAAACGACAGTGTGGCGCGCAGGAGTTTAAAGCGGCGGATCCACGTTCCCCGGAGGCCTGGGCCCCGACAGGAAGTGTTTCGCTTGCATGACAGCTCAACAGCTCCCTCGCCGTTGCACCTTCCTTAACACAAGACGACGCGACCGCGACGGCTGAGACACGCAACCTGGGAAGTGCTGCCGGCGAAAATGGCCGGGTTGGCTTTGTCAATGAGACCGGTACCGTTTTTTTGAACAGCCCCGAATTCTCTCTCTTCCCCTCTCTTCCCCTCTCTTCCACTCTCCCTCATACAAACGACCCTGGTAACGTAGAGTCCCATCGGATTGTAATAAGTGCCTCAAATTGTCACACAGTAATTTTCTATTGTTTTAACAGAGTTATAGCAGAGCGTAGAACCGGTTTCGGTACAATACCCGGCACACTTGCGCATGCGCACAGCCAGTTTTCGTTCTCCGCGCATGCCCAGTAGCGCCGGTTGCCCTTTTGTGTACCGTATACATGACCGGTTAACTGCTGCGCTGTAACGCTGTATTGATAATTAGTAACGGTCGGCTATCGTGCACTAGGACGTCGAACCGGCACATTATAACCCGTGGCAGCGCACAATAGTGGGTAGTGAACATTGCTTTAATTAAGAAATGGCCGCGTCTCTGCTCCCTTCGCCGCGAATGTCGTCGAAAGATGACAGTCTCCTGCCGCCAATACCACGCAAGTGCTTCGCTTCCCCTCCCGTCTCACTGCTTCCACAATTAATGCGGTGGATGTTTGTTTAAGTCACTTCGGTTTTTCCGCGTTCGCACTACTGGTGTGCCATCTGCCGGAATATTTTGTTATTGTTTGGCATGACGCTCAGCTCGTATTTTGTATTTCGTGCATAAAAAGTGTTTTCAACGCTTTTTGTTTTGTTTTTTGTTTGCGCCCTGATGTATTTTTAAGTAACAAAACACTGGTACTATAAGTG